>NC_138945.1:17755000-18007500 GCF_965226115.1 Aulonocara stuartgranti | reverse complement strand
TGATCGCTAATCTAGCCGCATCAAGAATACTCTCGTCAAAGTGTAAATTCAAGAAAGGAATTGATGATTTGAGTGCTGCTTGGATTAGCAGGATGAAGTGTACAAGGCTACACTCTCTGCTCACATTCAGCCAAATGCTGCAAAAATGGTCAGGCGGCCCTTCACGGTGTAAATGGATAATGACCCAAAACATTCTGAAAAACAACCCAAGAGTTTCTCAAGGCAAAGGAATGGGATATTCTTCAGCGACAAAGTCATTCACCTAATCTCTATTCAATGGAGCGTGTTTTTCAGTTAGAAAAGACAAAACTGAGAAGGGCCCACAAATACACAATAACTGAGGATTGTCATACAAGAATTAGAAACAAGTCCATATGATTAAATTAAATTAAATTTTAGTTATATAGCTCTGAATCACAACATGTGTAACCTCAAGGAGGTTTATATTGTAAGGTAAAGACCCCACAATAATACAGAGAAAACCCCAACAATGAGATGACCTCCTATGAGCAAGTACTTGGCAACAGTGAGAAGGAAAAACTCCCTTTTAACAGGAAGAAACCTCTTCAATTAACACTTCAGTTGGGCCTTGATTGTTTAAAATCTACTGATGTAAGGAGTCATAATTAACAAAAATACTTGAGTGTCTATAAATGTATAAACCTAACTGTAAATGTTTATTTTATTTAAGACAAAAGCTGATCTGTTGTTGGGGAAAAAAACAAGCAAACAACAAGTAAAGAGTTGTAGATAGGTGAGGGTTAGTGTGGACTGGCAGGTGATTCCTCTCCCCTTGTGAAGAGTCAGACTAGGTAAGCTAAGCTAATCGACCACTGGCCTTTATGTTTCGTCCTGACACCCGAGAGTGATAGGAGACTTTTTTGCTCACAAACAAAAACAGTAACACAACTTTGTACTAAGAGAAAATGTGTTTGTTTAAAGGGCTAAAGTTATAGTGTCATATATGAGTTTGTCTTTGATCCACTTTCTGCTGAACCTTTCCTTTCATCGGTCTTAAGTGTACTCCCGGGAGTTTTACTCCCCCTTTCAAAAACAAATTGTCATCCACTACAGCAGTTGTAAGGTTTAGTCGAGACTTGGGCTTGTGGTAAATGGTTCTGGTTAAGGGAGCTAAGAACTTCAGCACTTTCATAGTTTTTCAGAAACCTTCTTCCTTCCAAGGCTGCTGGATTAGTGACTTCTCTTTGTTTCACTTCTAGACAAAAAACAACAACACAAAAACACAAAACTCAGACAAAGGAAAGGAAGGAAGGAAAGTAAATTCACAAATAAAACAAACCCATTTTTATAATTTTATTGTGTTCATCAATATGTTACTCACCCATTTCCAGATATCTGCATCTACTCAGCTTTGAGCAGCTCTTTCATTTCCATTATGCTTTGTTGTACAATATTACACAAAAATGTCCACTAAGAATTCGATACATTATGCAAGACGGACGTATCGTGTATATTTTATTGCATTATGGTTCAGGCCTTATACACTCGGGCATTGTTACAATTATTACAAGCAGACATGTGACTGGGGCACTTGCATGAAAAACAGGTATAACTTTTGATTTGATTAGACTGAGCATTCATAAAAGCAGAACAATGTAATTTTTAAATAATATCTTCGCTTCATCATTATCATCGCTTTACAAGTCTTGCACAGGGTTCCTGCACCATTTTAAAAAATCCAAACCTGTATCTTTTGGGACCTTTTAAGACCTCAAAGTCCAAATTATGTGTCACAGTCAGGCTGTAAACAGGCCATAACCTGTAGCTGGGTATACAACTATGAAGGAGTACAATAATCCTTACACAGTGATATTTTTACGTGCCACAAATGAGAGTAAAGTGAATCTGTTTTTAATGATATCTTAGACAGAATCTACATATGTACCTTAGCTATCATACTTGTATGTAAAAGATGTTAACAGCATTATTGTTTTAATCTCATTATATTTTTCAGTAACACACTAATATATGCATGATGCAAGATTCAGTGATTACATTACAGTTACTATTGTCTTGTTAGGTTCTTCAGTTTTCTGCCGGGCAGATAGAAAGGAAAAGAAAAAATCAACATGCTACAATCAGCTGATTTCAGTTTCTGGTGCTGGGAGGTGGAAAATGGTGTAGTCTACATTTTTGCAGATAACTTTTGTTTTTACTGCATGAAAGGACAAGCGATAATGAAACGCAAACTGAGTCCAGAATAGAAACACAACTTTAGCTCCTTGAAGCCATCTGCACAGACAGCATGCTAACACAAAGCTAGCGAAGAACCCAGAGTGATGTTAAAGCTGAGCGCTGGCCAGCCCCAGCCCCGCAGCCAGACACTTCAAAAGGTAGCAAACTCATGCTTGTAGCATTGTAGCCTACGTTTCTATCTTTCATTTCTATCGTTATGGCCATCACTTTAAAGTTTCTTTGGTCGGATTTTAAACATTGCTTTGTGTTGTTGGTTTTGTGTTCATATTGTAAAAAGTAAAAGAAAGATTGCTCGTGTTTCTGTATTCAAATAGGGATTTATATTGGTGTGTGGGACTGTAGCCTCAGGCTTATATTTTTAACTAGTAATTATGTGACAATGCATTTCAGGTTATTTTATAGAGTAGCTCTATAATGAGTAGTGTACTTTCTCAATCAAGTAATTAGCTAACATAGTGCATTTCTTTTAAGTAAAGTAATGCGTAATGACCCAAGCATTGGCTGCGACTCTCTTGCAAAAGAGATTTTTAATCTCATCTCGTGTTATTGTAGTTAAGTAAAAAGAAAAAAAATCTGACATACTAAAAGCACAGTTCTCAACTGTTTTGTTAAATTAGAAATGTCATGTGCAGCTACAGCTGGTACCAGTAGTGGCATTATTGAGCACTTCCATGAGTCAATCTGTAAAAGTGTGTGTTTAGACTCAGGCTCGAGTATGACAGTGCAATTTACAGTTTTCTTTCTTATTTTTGTCTTTACCCTGAAACGACACTTGAAGCTGTGAAAACATCTGAAATTGTTAATGAAATTAACCAACACTGGTTAACAGTAATTTGGTGATCATCGCATGTTTTAAGACCAACAGCAAAACTATTATTACGTTTTCTAATGAACTTGCTGGAACCCTGTTGTAAGACTTGCGCAAAGACCCTTTGCTTTTATGTTTTAGTCATCAGGAGCCACGCAGTGTGACGAAGCGCAACTCCAAGCAAAGTTTGTCCATTTGACAGAGGCACAGAAAGACAGAAATATTGAGAAACTGCAAAAACAGAGAGGTAGGCACTGTAATAATCCTGAAAACAGGTTCTGTGCTGTCGAAGCCTGACTTGAACTCCACTGAGGCCAAGGGGACTAATTGTTAATTAAGCAATGGTGATGAAAAAGAGCTCAAGTGTAAATGAATGTGTCAGTCTGAAGGAGCACTCAGACACACCTTTTAGCCCCACAAAGGAAAATCAGCATTATTTTAAACTTGACAGTGCACTCCAGCAGTTCAGAATGGCTGCTTATTATTCATGGTGAAATTGAAGTTCGGATGTTGTTACTAAAAGAGAGTTGAGTAAAAAAAAAGAAAACGATAAAAACAAGAAGGAGAAGGAAGATTGGTTATAAATTATGGGAGGCAGTGGAGAAGTCTTGGGCTTTTGGCTGTTGTGTGTGTGTGTGTGTGTGTGTGTGTGTGTGTGTGTGTGTGTCGGTCTGCTGTGGAGGTAAAATGAATTGCACCTTGGGGCAAAAAAGGAAAAATCTAAAAAGACTTTTTCTGAAGTTGAACACAAAATCACTGCAAGTCCTTCTCTTAACAAGATCATCCCAGACTTTTCTGATGTTCAGCTATCAATGATGTAATGCTCGTCATCTATAGCATCTATCCTTTGCCTGCTCCGGTTGCCTCGGGGCAGGACTGGGGCAGGTTTAAGGCAATGTCTCTGAGACTGTCTCTCTCCTCCGTGATCTCCTGTATGTCCTGTTCAATGAGGGACAGACGGCTCTGCTGCTCTTTAGCGGCCGATTGCAGCTTCTGGATCTTTGAGCCTAGCGTTGGGCTCTCTACACTCCCGCGAAGCATGCTCAGACGGTGCGCTGTCTCGTTCAAGATCCGGTGAAATCGCTCCAGTGGCACATCCCCATCTGGAGGGAGGACAGAAAAAGAAAACGCTGCATAACAGACTTGAAAAAGATCTGTTTTTTTTAGACTGTGGTTTATTAATGGCTGTCCTACTTCACTTATTCAAACAGCACATAACCCAGCATTGTGACCTAATTGCAGTGATTGGATGATTATTCTCTCAAGCACAGTAGAACTGACCACAAAGTGCAAAACCTCACCTTTCTAATGAATTATAAAAATGATTTGACCAAAGAGGACATACAGTAGGTCAGATATATATGTCAGACCTAAAGGAAATGCTGCTCGGACTTGTGCACAGCAGTTATTCGTGTTTTACGGTCTGAGGAGTATTTCCATGTTTAATGAGGCATTAAAAGGCACCGAGCTCTTTAGTGGGCTGATATTTAAGGTATAATGAAAATTTATGGGTTTTATAGACACAGAAGAGCAAAAAGTAGTGACTTACCAATCTTGCTGATTAGCTCAGTTAGTGTAACAGAATAGGCCTCTAGCTGGAGCTTGGCTGCTTCCATATCTTCCTTTACGCTGGCCAGAGACACCCCAGGCTGAGAATTACAAGACATGCTCTAGAAACAGTCTTTTAAGCTGCACGCAGGATGAACAGATCGATATGCATAGATTTTTTCCTTCAAATATGTGTATGGCTGTGTTAAATACCTCTGAGGTAATCTGGGTGTTAGCTCTATCAGTCAGCAACTCCTGCACTGACAGCTGCTCTAAGGCAGAGTCTATATTGGAGCTAAGGTGAGCAGATGCAGTCCTGGTATGCTTAGCCTGGGTCAGAATGGCTTTGGATTCCTAAACACAAAAATGAGGGAAAGGTTAGCAAATGACTACTGGAAATATTCTGAAATGTTTATGAAAAACCACTAAGAGATCTATGGATCTGTGGATTGTGAGTGCTACTTTAATGTTTGCTTAGCTTTTTATTTTATATGTTAGCATGCTAACAATCGCCTAATCAGCATTTAAGTACCGCTGTGATCGGCAATATGTGACAGCATCACATATGGCCTTTTTTGATAGTGAGTAAAAATAAACATCAAAACTGAGTGAAAACATAACAGTCAAACTCCCATCAGTAAAATGAACCTGGTGCCCTCGTAGACAAACTTAAGATTTATACCAGCACAGACTTGGCTAATCAAAAGAGCACCATTAGATGTTAGCCTTAAGGCACAGACACTTAATATCAGCACTTGACAGAACAGCAGTATCATGTGATGAGAACTTGTAGTAGAGAGATGTGGCACTCAAGGAATCCTGATGAGAAATTTTCTGGGGAATTCTGTAATGTCAGAGATGGCGATCGTTACATTTCTTCCTCCAAAGAATCAATAATCTGCAACTGATGCATGCACACAGCTTGGGGTTGGGTTTATGTAGTGGCTGTAAAGTGCATTGGTGGTTGATCTTGGCTGTGTGTTTATCATCTGAATTAGCACAGTAGCTGGTCGGGTGTTGATATGAGCCAAATATGCTGATTGTATTAACACTTCGAATTGAGCTTAAATTAATCCTTGGTGTAAAACGTTGCAAAAAAGTAGGAAAACACAACTTATTTCATAGGGTTTTTTTTCACATTTGACTTGTGATATTATACATGCAGTTTTTATGCCTCAGTGACTATTGAGTTTAAGCTACGGCTCTCCATTAATTCATTGACTGGGACTTTTAAAGTCAAAATAACTTCCCAGAGTTGTTACTCTAGAAGGTCTTTGGGTGAGATTAACTGGAACATTATTATTTGTGACATCATCTAATCAGAAGCTATACTTTTGAACAAATTAGGAATTTTGTTTTGTGTATCACACAAAAAAATGATTGACTTACTGCAAAAATGTTGTCAATTCCACAAATTAGCAATTCTCCAATTAACATCCATCATTTATAATCCCATTTGTTCAGTGTTATGGTTGGAAAAACAAGTATTCACACCTTTACCACAGCATGCGCTTTTTGTTCGGCGTCCTTTGCCGTGCTACTTGAGATGTTGGAGTGTTCCAGAGCTGGTTTAAGCATCTTCTCGGTCTCTGCGACTTTCTTCCTGACATCAGGCAGGATCTTTTCCTCCAAGGGTCTTGCCTTCTTGATTGCAGCCTTGGTCTGCGCCTGTTGACGGGGCCACTGTGTAACCATGCCTGAATGGAGATTCAAGCGGATGGATGTTATTAGGATTAAGGCATAATCAAAGTTGTATTAGATTAAAAAAATATTTGACTAAAAAGGTCACTGTGTACTGGGTGAATTTAATTTTTTTTATCCACTCTTTATTACTCTCTACTATTACTGACTGTCCAAGCAGACAAAATAACCTAAGACTCTCTTTATGTTTCATAAATGTCAATATTTAATTAATGAAGTTTAAGCTAGAACGACTCAAAACATTCTGGCTCTTTCTGTTTTTCTACAGAAGCCGCTATTGTGCTCAATACGTGACAAATGGGTCAAGACATTACAACCGTGATGACATATCTATTATATTAATACACGAGTCTCTGGGTCATACGGTGGTTTTCTTTTCATCTCAGTACTTGACATTTCAATTTAAGCAAAATAATTTAGTTGTACATTCAACAAAAGCAATAATGTACGTCAAAAAGATAGAGGCTTACGTTCTAGTTGTCTGTGAAGAGAGATTGCTTCTGATTCCACCTCTTTGCCTGTCACAACTGATGACAAAGTCACAACTTTTGCTCCGTGAGCTTGAGTTTGCAGCTTTAGTACAAGAGAAGGAGGATAAAGCAAGAAGTCAGTAAAGTCAAGTGTAGTTTATTAAATCTTTGCAATAATGTTTATTGTGTTTCATGTTATATTTTGTTCAATTATTGTGTTTGTAACAAAATATTCTTCTGTAATTTTCTATCTATCTATCTCTCTTCCTTCCATAGATAGGGTAATTGGAAACACTAAATTGCCCATGTGAGTACAAATGGTTGTCTGTGTCTATGTGTTAGCCCTGTGACAGCCTGGTGACCTGTCCAGGGTGTACCCTGCCCCTCGCCCTAAGACAGCTGGGATAGGTTCCAGCAACCCTGAAAAGGATAAGCGGAAGAGAATGGATGGATTTGTATTAGCTGATCTCAAAACGAACAGTGACGACGAACATTACGCCTACGTTGCTGACATTGCACGTACCTTACGTCTCCGTGCACATTGTTGATTGTAAATACTTTTCGCTAAACTCTGGGGTCTGTGAAATGTGTTGTCATGCATATCTATAATTGATTACTTTGCCTTATACAATGAAAATGTAGCTTGCAAAGAAGAAGAACAAAAAATATGTTTATATGACTCATTTCTTTGGTGTTTAAGGTTTTGCTGTATCACTATACGTAGTGATAGAATGAACATAGAAAGAATAACAATAAATTAACATACATTACTGTGTTTTAATAATTCACAGAACTATGCTGTTAACATGGCTAATAACCATCAATACTAGCAAACACTTAGTGTGGTTACCTTGCTGACGTTATTCACGCTTTCCATGCTGTTGTTGACTGTCTGTAGTAAAGGCTCCACCACTTCTCTGACCTTAGCAATGAGACCGTCTTGAGTCTGAACTTGCTGGTCCAGTTCTTTTGTCTGTTTCACCAGGGTCTCACCCCACTACACAAGAAAGGGGATAACAAGAAGCAACAGTTCTATTAGAATAAAGATCTTTTTTTTAATTGCTTTCTCTACTTTTCTCAACTACCACGTACACAAAGGGCACCTTAGCATATTTCTGGGTCATTTAACAGTGTATTCTGCTCAGACATGCTGCTGTGGTAATCACCCCCCCTCCAGAACAACATGTGCCCTGTGAGCAACAGAAGCTGCCAGAATCTTCTCTCCTGTGCCTCAGTGTGCGTCTTTCCTTGCCAAATATTAAATGAGAAAAAAACGAAGTGACATTAACTTCCAATTCCCCATACCTCTATCTCTATATGACCCAAGTTAAACAAACCAGAGTGGTTCCTTATATAAGCAGCACCCACACTAATTAGAATGAAATGATTGATTTATTGGTTCAAAATGCAACAGAATATGCTTGAAATCGTAGTGAAGATTAAACTGACCTCTGTTGTAAAGTTGGTTAGATGTTTGGTTTGGTTGAACTGAGTGTGATCAGCCTCCGGATATGGGCTGGCATCTGTCAGAGCCAGCTGATGTAAGAATGATGTGATGTTACCCAAGGCAAGCTTTAAACCAGCAGCTTCTTCCTCCAGGGCCAGCTGTTCGGCTACAGTATCGTTCACCTGCACCGTCAGGTTCTCCTTCTGCTGCTGCATCTGTGTGATTCTAAAATGAAAGAAGTACAGTAAGAATGTATCAAAACATATAATATATCCCCGATAGGTGGGAAACATATAGAAAAGTTTTTTTAAAAAAAAAGTTCTTGTCTCTGTTCTACACAACCACCTACGTGCACATGCATGCTAAAAATGTGCTAGTGCTAACTTCTAGCTTCACATTGGCTTTTAACCACACTTTCCAAGGTGAAAGTCCTCTTCTAAAGCCACTGCACATTCTGTCTCTTTCTTCATTCTCCTCTTACAAGTCTCCTGTCATGAACTAGATTTTCTACAGCAAACGGTTCCCAGATGCAGTGCAGGAGTTCTCTCACTGAACATTTACATAAAAATATGGTGATACTGATATCAAAACATGATTGACTTACTGACAGACTGACTGAAGTCCAAAACATGTAGTCTATTTCAGCTTTAATGTAAAATATTATGGGTCATTTATAAGTGTTCATATAGTGAGATACTATACTACAGGATCATTCGAATGTCACATATACTGTAAATCATTTTCCAAATAATAAGATGATCACAGCGTGCAATACTGAATGCAATAACAACCTTGAAACTAATTTAAAAAGTGCTTTTTTAATTAGTATGCGAGACAAATGTTTTTCTTTTGAATCGTGTGAACACAAAAGCTCATGCAGCAAAATTTCAGCCTTCTGTATTATCCTGTTTAATAAAAAGCCAACTTAAAAAGACAAAAAGTGAAAATAAAAAAATGGGTTGATTATATACAACAGCAGCTTTATACTGCTGAGGGATAGCTCAGTAGATAAAGTGATCACCCCATGGTTGGAAGGGTTGGGGGTTCAAATCCACTGAACGGCTACCATGAGGTACCCCTGAGCAAGGTACCGTCCCTACACACTGCTCCCCAGGTGCTAGATTGGTGGCAGCCCACTGAGTTGATGGGTTAAATGCAGAGAGAAACATACATTATTATTTATTTTGCAACCTATCTGACCCAGACACATTATCATATAATGCTGTATATTATGATGCATCAGTTGCAGAAACTGATGCACCAGTGAAATTAGTGTTAAAGAGTTTCCTTGAGTTTTAGACTTTATTTGCAAGAATGTACAGGACGTATACAGAGGTCCTCGTTTCTAAATTTAAAAGAAAGACGACCCACACAACAACTTGATGTCTCTCCCCTTCTCTCTGCTGTCTCAGAAACCCCCCTTCTTCCTGTAGAGCTGACTTCACTTTGCACTCAGCAGTAGGAGGTACTTGGCAGAGGGAGAGGAAATGGTAGGTGACATCAGTGTTAAAGAGGTGTGTTTGACTTTGTGACTTATGCTCTTTCTTTGACCAGCATGCAGTTTGCTGCTTGCTGCGGCTCAGTCACACTAGAGCAAAAATAGGACTTCGATTGAGAATAAGAGAATAAGCAAACATTTGCTGTTTAATTTATAAAACTGGACAGTTTTCCAACAAATGTCAGTCAGTGTGAAGCAGTCTGGAGTTTGTTTTACTTGTCTCTTTGCAATAGAGGACTGAACTCAGTCGGTTACCAGCCAGTTGTATTCTGGTTATATTTCTGTTTATAGAGAGATGTGCCTATGTCATTTTGCATTAAAGTATCTGTCCTGAAGCATCTATTTGTGGAGGAACTTCTGCTTCTGTCCATGAGGTTCTGACGGCAGTCAGGATACATTTTAAATGTTAATTTCTGTGTCTGTAGACCGATTAATTCCCCTATTATTGCAAATAAAATGGAACGGATTACCAATGACTACATTCAACTGCAGACTCACAGTTGATGCGTGAAAGTCATTTTAAAAAGTGCAAATAACTGCAGATGGTCACAGATCTAATCTCCAACTTCCAGGAAAACATTTCAGAGAGGTCTTAAGTTAAATGCAATAGTTTTTGTTGTGTCCAGTCTCCAACCATTGTTTATCCTGATGTGACTGTAGCATCAGAAATGGTTTGAGATGGTTTGAGCATCTTTGTAAAGCTATTCATAAAATTCTTCCTTTGCTCATGGTTTCGCATCCCCTCCATGTTTATTGTTATTTCCCCAACATCAGAGAAAAGAGCTTGTATAGTTAACTTGCTTTCTCTCCCTTGCAGCACTGTGCACAATATCTTGAGAGTGACATGAGCACATGAATTGCTTGTATGTAGTATAGTACATACAGCAAAAGTATGAATGCGCTGTGTTATCAGAGCACAGCTTTCAGGGTGGCTTTATATATGTGTGTGTCACTACACTTTTATTCTCCGCAGTCAAGACTTCTTGTGTGTGTGTGTGTGTGTGTGTGTGTGTGTGTGTGTGTGTGTGTGTGTGTGTGTGTGTGTGTGTGTGTGTATAAGACATCTGAGTCTCCTGAAGTTCTCCATGAAAGAATAAACCTGGCCGCATAAGATATCCCCAACAACAAATCCATTTGTACCGCTGTAATTGGTCACTACGTTAAATACAGCAAGGCTCAAAGAGCCCAACCACAAATTTAATTTTTGTCCCTTCTGCCTTATCTCTTTCCCCACTCAGTGATTAATTTCATACTTTTATGTCTTCATTCAAAGATCCTCAAAGGCATGTTTTAAACCTATAGGGAGCCTTTCTTCATCAGAACAAGAAAACAGCCTGCTAGTGTGAAACTATGCAAATATATCACTCTGTGTTGTGAGAAAAAGAAAAGAAAAGGGAGGGGCAAAAAATGACTGCAGAATAAAAACTGCAACAGTAACTGTAGCTGCTTTTATTAAGAGATCTGAAACATGACTGGGGTTTCAACTAGACACTACATGTCTGCACAGATTTTACAAGACAGACTGGCTGGAAAGCTGTGGTTTAAGCTTTTAACGGTGACCTAGCATTGGCTAAAAATCATTTTTTGCTTATTTTCAGTGATTTAACTTTTCACTTTGCAATAAGGATGTACAAAATTGCCCCGAGACCTGGTGACATTTCTACTGGATGGTTCTGACTATGTTCAAAAAACCAGAAAAGGCAGTGAACTGCTGTTCAGTTTGTTATTTAAATTATTCTTCAACATTCTACTTTATGTAAAAGCTCAATCAGAAAGTAATAATATCTCCAAAAAACATGCAGGAAGGTAAAAACAAGTACGCAGTTTCCCACTAAAATGTAAAGTCCATTAATGTAGCTCAAAGTTGTGCTGAACAAGTGCTACTACCCCTTTGCTGTTGATGATTACAAACACTGAGGTGAATTGTTTCTAACAGTTGCAGTGCTGCCGAGTACTAGTGATACAGACCTTTTGTTGGAGACAGGTTGAATACCTTTGTCATTTTCTGATTGGGTAGCTTCCTGCCTATAAAATGCCTCTGATCTGCTTAAGTGCCACCACATGGGGAAATATGTGTGGGAAATGCAATTTTATGCTGCCCATCTGTGCGTAAACTGCTCACTTTGCATCCTATAAAGCGACACACAAACGCACGCAGACACACACACACACGCGAGCACGCACACAGTGCTGCAGTGCTCCGAAGATGAACACAACTCCTCTGAATCAAGCTGACTACTGGTAGAAGGGAGTAATCAATTTGGAGCTCCTCACTTCTTGCTCTCATCATGGCCACCAGAGGGCTTTTTGCATCATTCTGTCTAGCATCCAGGATAATCCTCAGAGCAATCACACGCTAGGAGATGCAGCAAGCGTGTGGCAAATCCAAGAAAGCAATAGGCTTACAGTAGAGAGAAGCTGTCTCCCTGTGGCTAAATGTCTTACTCCTTAACTCTAGTGTGCTTTAAGAGGCAGCAGCAAAGAAGAGGACCTTGAGCTATAATACAGTGATAGGTGCACTTTGTTATATACACACACATGGCAAAAGCGCAATAATCCAGGGAGTTGTAGAATGCTTTATGTGAATGTGAATTCATACAAAGCATTGTTTCTGCCTGTGCATGTCTACAAGAGCATATGTTTGTCGTTGTGCTCACTGCTCCGTTAGGTTCCTGATGTACTCCTCTGTAGAGTTGTCCTGCAGTAGATCCATCAGTGAGCTATAGGTCTGCTTTGAGGCTCTTACTGCCCTGTCGGCTATAGCCTCGATGTGGTCCGCTGTTTCCCTGTGACTACCAGAAGAAGAAGAAGAAGAAGAAGAAGAAATAAAAAAAGTTAAATAATGTAAAAGAGGAATAAAAAGAGCATTACAGAACAGTAGAGTACTGCAGCTGCTGCAAGGAAAGAGAAAAATGGATTTCCACTCTGGATATTTTTAACTAGAACAAAGGTGTGACTCTAAAGCGCCGAGAGCATCGATTCACAGTAACCTAACCACAATGTATTTGACAAGCTAAAAGCCGGGAGTGATGAAGCTCCGTAAATTACTATTGCGGTCTTTGCTTTTAACTGACAACTCAAAGTCCATTGACCTAACTTACCTTTTCATTAGCACCTGTGAGTCATTGACCATAATGTTCCATTTGTTGGGTCGTGACACTGCCTCAAAAGGAATGAGCTGTGAAAAAGGTAGTGAGAGAAAGCGACATACTGAGCAAATGACAGAAAAAGTACAGCTCTGGTCTTGGAATGGCTCTAAGCTGTTTGGACGTGTTTAATTAAATCATATGAGGTCACGTAATTTAAAGGATTTTTCACACTTCAGCTGATTATTTTTAAAAGTGTTTTTGACACAGTGCTGTTTGCAGTCAGAGAAATTTTCATTTGTGTGAAAACTGTGTGTTTCTGAGAGTTATTCAGAAAAATACAGCATTGCGCTAAAATCTTGAACCACCTCTCATTTCTTTATATTTTGCTAGAAAACTAAAAATAGCTGCATTGATTTATTCAAATAGGGTAATCATGGAAAAACAGCACATGAGGAAAAAACTGAGTTTGAAAGTCAATATTTGGCATGGACACAAAACACAGCCTGAACTCTCTCTGGCAGCTTTCTTTAAGTCAGGGGTCTCCAACTCCAGGCCTCGAGGGCCGGTGTCCTGCAGCTTTAAATCTGTCCTTGATCCAACACAGCTGATTTAATAATAATAATAATAATAATAATAATAATAATAATAATAATAATAATAATAATAATAATAATGGATTGGATTTATATAGCGCTTTTCAAGGCACCCAAAGCGCTTTACAATACCACTATTCATTCACTCTCGCATTCACACACTGGTGGAGGCAGCTACAGTTGTAGCCACAGCTGCCCTGGGGCAGACTGACAGAAGCGAGGCTGCCATATCGCGCCATCAGCCCTTCTGGCCAACACCAGTAAGCAGTAGGGTAAAGTGTCTTGCACAAGGACACAACGACCAGGACAGAGAGCCCGGGGATCGAACCGGCGACCTTCCGGTTACGGATGCGCTTCCTGAGCCACGGTCGCCCCAATTTAAATGGCTAAATGACATGTCCTGAAGCTCTCCAGAGGCCTGGTAATGAATTAATCATTTGATTCAGGTGTGTTGACCCAGGGTGATATCTAAAACCTGCAGGACACCGGCCCTCGAGGCCTGGAGTTGGACACCCTTCAGGAAAAGTTCTCCAGGCTTCCCGAAGGACATTTCAAAGCTCTTCACTGGATGTGAGCTACCTTTTGTTCTGTTCTTTGTCTACCAGTTGCTTTCCACATTGTATTGCATGATGGCTCAAAATCCACACTTGTCCTCGTTCAAAGGTTTATCATTTCTGATAAGATCTGAACCACCTCTGAATTAAACGTAGCCATAAACCATGACAGTACCTCCGCCGTGTTTTACAGATGAAAACAGATGCTCAGTGGTGTACCTCCCCCTGAACCTGTCTGTACATATTGACTGTTAGATAATGATTTGAGCAAAAAGTTTTAATTTGGGTTCTCATATGAACATTAAAAAATTTAAAAGACTGTCTTGAAAATACAAACCCCAAAATAGAAACTCAGTACATCAAAAATAAATGAACTTCTATTTATTGACATGTACAGTTCTGCCCTGTTTTTTTTTTATTATTTTGCAATATTTGTCATATTCGACAAAGATTTAAATACAAAATGCAGATTTATTAGATCTACTTTTAAATACATCAATTCCTTTTTCACAGAGGATTAGATATGGTTGGATAGTTTAGACCTTTGTCTAATATTACATTATGACTGATGATCTTAAACATGTAAGTGTAACAAATATTGCAAAAAGAAAAATGACAAAAGAAAGAAATCAAAAAGGGGGCGTAAACTATTTTACAGCACTGCACGTTAGAAAAGTTGTGATCAGCGAAACAAACCAGAGATTTTCTGGGATTTTGAATGAGCCTAAATACATGATCAGCGTTACAAAATGACCTGTGAACATAAGAGCTTTGTCATTTTGGGCTGTGACTGTCTGCATTCTTGCTCCACGTGGAAAAGAATTGCTGGTGAAGTTGAGAAATGTGATTGTGAGACTTCACAACACTGGAAAAGAATACAGCAAGATTTATGGCCAACTTAAAAATCAGTCGAAACAGTTTCAACAGTAATCAGAGGTACAGTACATGCCCTAGTACTACAAATCAGGATCCTTTTAAATGAGGTAGTACTTACACAATCTAAAAAACCCCAGACAAATGAAACCTTCAGACTTGGCACATGGGTTATCAGTAAAAAATTTGATTTTCTGTGACAGCTCAGAGAGCAAGCAACTCTCTTGCTTTCTCTCTGGCACAACACCGCAAGATCAAATTTGACTTAATTAACAATAAACAGGGAAAAGAAAAAAAAAGTTTAATGAACATGGGGAGTGATGGTCATATAAGACCAGGATCAATTTGTCCAATGTATTTGGTAAGAACAAGGCCAGGACTACCAGAATGAACACACAGAAGTAAACACATGATGATGATGATGATGATGATGATGATGATGATGATGATGATGATGATGATATGATTATATGAGTCCAAAAAGGTGTTGGGGGGGATTTGTTTTATAGCTGGAACCCCAAATATGCAAGACTATTAATAAAATAGCAGTAAAAAGTGTAATTATGGCCTCATTTGAGTCCAAAGACAGTCTTTTTAAAGATGTGGGTGGACACAGAAAGCATTATAAATAAGGCTTGAAGCTCAGTAATGGAATACTTAGAGCTTTGTTGTATTGAGTGCCTACTGTGTGGGATATATTTACAATGTAACGCCTGTAAGGTAATACAATTGCGAATCAGCTGACATGAAAGTTATATTGCACTGGAGAGTACTCAATACTTTTGCATGTTTATATAATGAACCTCCTTGTATAAATGTATGTAATCAAGCAGGTTCAAAGCAGGGGCATATGGGGGGGAGGGGTCCTAAAAAGGTCTGAAATTGCCTGAAGTTTTGTCTTAATAAATGTAGTGTTTATACGGTTGAAACCAGAGTCCTTCCCAGAGTGGCATTCAATTTGAAAAAATGCAAACAAAACGGGCAAACTGAATCAACAATTGACACACAAGCATTTTTCTTCATTTTAGTGGAAGGGAGGTGGCCGCTGTGCTTATTAATATGAAATTACATTGCTGTTGCTTCAGGCATACCCAGGTGATAAGCACAATGGACACACACACACGCAATCAGAAATAGAGAGTTATATATTGGCAAAACAAGCTCACTCATCTCTCCAAACCTAAATAACATGGCAGGAGTATCTATAATAAATTCCTGCAAGCGTCATGAAGAGACCGTGAAAAGCCTTGAGGCAGGTGAAGAACAAGTTGTTAATTTTAGCGTCCATCAACATCTTTGGGTTTTTGTTTCAGAGGGAGGAGTGTGCCACTCATATGGAGAAGGGTGGGGGTGTGAGGGGGTGGAGTTATGGTTTTGCCTGGGGGGAATCTTTGTGGATCTACACAAAAGAGCAGCATCTAGCAAGGTAAACTGCAACCTCCCACACTAAAGACAATAAAAAAAAAATAAAAAAAAACATGCTACATACACTGTCAGCATGCTAGCACACAGTATATAATGCAATGGCATAAAAGACTGATTATTGCTTACAGTAATATTTATAGTACTTGATTTAATATAAGCATATGCTTGAGCTATCATGTGCAATACCTTCTAACCCAGATAACAATAAAAATGTTCCAAAGAGGTTAGTTTGATGTTAGGACTGCTTGTTTTTGTCAATCTTCCCTCCAAAAAGTTCTAAGGAGGGTTACTTTTGATCAATTTCAAATTCCCACTACCAAACTTTGCTACACATTTGATACACTGCAGTATTATTCTCTGTCTAGCTCGCCTTGTTAAATCACTGGTTATCTAACTGGGAGTGGGCTTTCACTGTGAGGCACACAGGCACTCTACAGGGGTCGTGTATAACCGGTGGAAAACGTGCCGTGAGACTGAGTAGAACGAGTATGAATTATGCAAAGACAGTAAACAAGCAGGACTTTGCTGATGCTGCTGTGCTGACCTTTGGTGAATCTGTTATTGTTAATGTCATTCATGTAAGCTCACATTTGGATTCACTGGCAAAGGGGACTTTCTTTTTCTCCCAATCATTCACTCATACTATTGATTTTGACATTTTTTCTTCCTTTGTGGTGTGAAGGCCACTACCGGTGCTGTGAAACCACTCAGCTTAGCAGTATCTTAACTAAATCTTGTCTTGTTTAACTAATTTTGTTAAGTTTCTGCAATGCTGGCCTGCTGCTTGTGCTAACGTTTCCACACAGAGTGCTATGAAGTACCCCTTTAAAACCAGTGGTATATCTATGATTTGGCACTAAGAAAGCCTAAGTCTTTACTTAGAATACCAATTTAAAATTTGACAATAGTGCATAGTTATGCTTAGGTCTGCTGTTCTGCTGGAAACCTGGGGCACGGCAATATTCATCACAGCTGAACAATGGCTGCAGGTTGATTTACTTCATGAAGTCTGTGATGGATAGCTCAGATCCACATGTCATCAGTTTTCTTCAGTGAAACTGTACAGAAACAACCGAAGGAAATTTGTACTGCAGAGTTAGCATAGTCAGTGCTACGAGCGGTTCCCACTTGAATACAAACCTTAGACATGATGCAGCACCATAAGCGCCCCTTCACTTGTCAGAACCTGTGTTTTTGTTAATGTTTCTAAATCTACAAACTCTATTTTTATCCTGGAAATAATCCGATTTTTAGTCGTGACACACTCACAGCCCACTCACAGGCCACTTTATTAGGTACAGGTGCACATCTAATCAGCCAATTACATGGCAGTAAGTCAGTGCATTTAGACATATTGTCATAGTCAACACCACCTGCTGAATATCAAATGAAACATCAGAATGGGAAGAAAGGTGATTTAAGAGACTTTGAATGTGGTGTGGTTGTTGGTGCCAGATCAGCTGGTCTGAGTATTTTACAAACTCCTGATGTACTGGGATTTTTTCCTGAGCAATCGCCTCAAGGGTTTACAGAGAATACTCCAGTAAGACACAGCTCTCTGGTTTGAAAATGCCTTATTCATGCCAGAGGTCAGAGGCGAATGGTCATGCTGCTTCAAGGCAACAGAAAATCCAATAGCTTCTTATTACAAAAAGTTATGTAGCAGTGTTAATTCTGACAGCAAATGTTTGTTTAGTTTTTTAGTCAATCTTTGGACTACAATTTAATTTAGTTTCAGTCATAATTAAGGCATCTAAATTCTATTAGCTTTAGTCAACTAAAGATTAAGATTTTAGTAGACAGAATCTTAAGTTAGTTTCCTCCGTGATTTCTATCCTTCTCTCTAACCTTACCGCACAAGGAGATTACTTCAGTTTAGATCATTTCCAAAACCCATTCCACCTTCCTGCACAACTTAATTAGTTCTGATTGGATCTTGTCTCTCCAGAATCCTTTCAGCAAAATTGTCATCATCATCAATGTCATCATCGTTTTCTTCCTTGTGTGTTCGTTTTTATTTAGTTATTGTCTTGTATTTGTCAGGAAAAACAGGTCGGTGACAAAATTGAAATTATTTTATTAACACACAACATGCCAAGACTGGAAGCAGATGAGCTGCAGCAGCAGAAGACCACACTGGGTGAACTCTCACAGGAAAACTGAGGCTACAGTTCACACAGGCTTGTCAGGCAGCAACTATATTTCCTGATCTGATGAGTCTCAATTTCTGCTGCAGCAACTGGATGGTGGGCTCAGATTTTGGAGTAGCCCACATAAAAGAATGGATCCATCCTGCCTCGTACCAACAGAGGCTGGAGATTCACTTCATGGAACAAAATCCAAGGAACGTTTCCAGCACCTTGTTGAATCTATGCTATAAAGAATTAAGGCAGTTTGGAAACCCAAAGGGTGTCCAAAGTGGTGCTAGCAAGTCATAACTGATAAAGTGTTTGAGGTGGCTACAATACTGAGGACAAAGTGTACATTTAGGTCACCTACCATATTGTCCAGGTCTTGTGTTGCCTGCTTCAGTTGTTTCTGAGACACTCTGATCATGTGTAGAGTGTCTGTGAAGGTCTGACACACAGCCCCGCTGCTTTCATCCTTCCTCCTCTCCTTCCCCTCTTCCTCTGTCATGCTGATGCTGCAGTTCAAAGAAGATGTAATGCCATGCAGCTGGGCTAAAAGTGTGCCTGTAGAAGCTTCCAGCAAGGAAAATTGTTTTATTAAGGCCTCCCGTGCCTCTGTAAGAACAAAGCAA
The DNA here is from genome assembly GCF_965226115.1 of Aulonocara stuartgranti. Classification (NCBI taxonomy): domain Eukaryota; kingdom Metazoa; phylum Chordata; class Actinopteri; order Cichliformes; family Cichlidae; genus Aulonocara; species Aulonocara stuartgranti. The sequence continues at coordinate 17,988,516 of NC_138945.1, read as the reverse complement.
ATAAAACCACGTTAAGTCTTTCATGGATTTCTTCACCAAGAATACCATTCTTCCAACTCTTTGTAGCTGGAAAGCCGTATTTTGACACATCTCTCATTCTCGGCTCCCTCATTTACTGTGTTAATTCATGTGAGGACTCTCATCCATTCTACATATCGGTAGTCAGAATAAGCAGAACCATATGGAAATTTATCCAGATGCTCGTATTTTTTTTTTGCAATTTCACTTTGTTTGCTGTCGTGTTTCTAATTTAACTGGCTGCAAAGGCATTTTACAGAACAATTAGTACAATCTGTCCGCTTTGTTGCTTCATTTTGGGACATGCTTTACTTGTAGCTTTGACTCCGTGTCTGATAAAATGAGAAGGAAGGAGCTTGTGTGTGCCCACACAGCGAGTCCGTTGATTCCACATACTCATTAAATCATTACTGGGCCATCCAGTGCCTTAAAGAGCACGACTGGTAACAACGTGTGTGTGTGTATATATAGCGTGGGTGATGGGAGGGCGATTGTTGGGCAACTGTTATCATGATTGCAACTATAATCATAATAAGCAGGGATTAGCGATGCCCTGGCTGTCATATAAACAGGGATTAAGTTGGTCACACGGCGCCCTGTTCTATATTGTTATGATTTGTCTCCATTTGGCTTGTGCAGCTGAGCCTGTAAGCCTTTTCCCCTCCAAAGATAATGAGGATATATCAACATTGTGTTAAAGTAATTGGGAGAGGTTTGCATTGTCGCCTTGCTTCCTGATTTAATCGCTTTGTTGCGTTGTATATGTAGCCCAGTCACACTGGAGGAGACAGACACAGAGCAACAGCAGCAGATTTTCGAAACGCCGGGAGCGGTTTCACATCAAGTTTCTGCGGCTGGTCTTGTATGTACTGATATGGCATGTTATCATCTCATAGCCAAAGCGTGACACAGCGGTTACAATGGCACATTAAGCGAGCATCATGTTTCACAAGGCAAAGGCTGCCAAGTGCCTCGCAAGATGTCACGACCACGGAGGAAACATTAAAAGGAGTGACAGCGGAATTATCTCGGCTCCTGGCTGCTGATACCTTGGAAGGCCAGAAAATCCTCCAGAGCATTGGGCAGAGTATCCTCCCTTTGGTGCTCATGCTCATAAAGCCTGGCCATGTGATACTTCAGCAGGTGGTGCCGCTTCCCGAATCTACCTCTGCAATCAAAGTGAGCCAGGAGCTTTTCCAAATCCTGCAGCCGAGTCCTGAGCTTTTCCGCCTGTAATAGCATCGAGATTTTTCACCGAAGGTGTGAATGAGAATACGGGTTTAAAAAAAAAAAAAAAAAAAAAAAAAAACACAAAACAAAAACACCACAACAGAATATCTATCTACCTCCATCTGTATTTATTTATTCAGATGCAAGGATTGAGATAGGACTCAGATTCTTGGTGCACCAAAACATCAAAATTTAGTATTTCACCAAAAGCAATGAATAAATGAATACCAAAAACAGGATAAGCACAGAACACTGTTTTCATGTCCGCATCCACTCACTATTCCCCGCATAGCGTGCGGCCGAGGAAAGCATTTCTGCAGATAACTAGATTAGACTTCTTAGAGAATGGAAGTCCGGGTCTGAAAATGGAATAAAAGTGCCGTGATTGGCAACAGTTTGCTGACCCCGGCAGTTAAAAAATAGTCCAGAGCTATATAAATAGAGCCTGCGATCTGGCTGTGATTACACCTTTTGTTAAGCTGGTAGCCGTACGTTGTGCACGTGTGTGCACATCACGTGTGTTCTGTGTTAGCAGGAATTTCTTGCCGATCACTTTAGAGAGCAATCATCAGTGTATTAATAAGGCCTCGTCAGCTTAACACCACTCAGATAAAACAGTGAGTGCTTTTTCTGAGTTATTCATTCTTGCATTTAATCAAGTCCCGTCCATTTTAAAAATATATAAAAAATAAAATAAAATTCTCCTCTAAATTCTGCTGTCATCCACGGGCTTTTTCACACCGTTCTTGATCGTCCCTCGCACGTCTCTGTCTTTTCTCAACCTCTCTCTCTCTGTGCTCGTTAGTCTTTTTTCCCCCCCTTTCTATGTTTGAACCACAGGAAAAGTAGGAGCGGAAAGACAGAGAGCGCGAGCAGCAGAAAGCGAGAGCTGGGGGAGACTCAGGACAGTGAGAGTAATTGCAGGTGTTCGCAGCAGACAAGGGTTGGGATGTTCACTGAATCGCTAACACTGTGGAAATCACAGCATGCATTCACACAGGTACAAGTCGGCCCGGTGAGAACATGCAGCCACTTTAGCCGGAACAAGAAAATGCACAGAGAACAGAAAGAACACATCTGCGCTATTGGATTGTCCTCAGAAGGCAAATCCAGAGACACGGCACCTTAGCATACAGACGTGGGCTGGTACAAATCTAAAGGGACAGAGAGGAGCAGCGCGGGAGATCATTTTTCTGTTTCACTGCACAGCCACTGTTTACTTGCAATCTACAAATACAAAGGAGCCATATGGCTGCCATGAGGGTCTACAAAGGCAGGATGTACTATGGGGACTGTGTTATTTCAGGATCAAATTGCCCCTCACGCATTAAAAGTGTGCCAAAAACACCTTGCGTAGGTGTGCAAAACAATAATATGGACTAGTGCACGGACCTGCAAGGAACATAGTGAGAATGTGGGAAGGTGCAGAAAATAAAGACCCAATGCAAGGTCAAGAAAGCTATAGTCTGAAACACTGACACCTAAACTGAAGCGATATTTTGTAAAATGCTACACGTCACTTTTATTAGAGTGTTTTAAGACTGAATTGTAGGCTCCAGTCGGCACAGCAGTTACAGTGGTTTACAATATTGCTTCAGAGTAAGCTTGTGTGTGGCGTTTGCATGATCTCTTTTTGCCTGCGTAGCTTTTGCCCTGCTTCCACCTAAAGTCTGAAGACATGTTAGGTTAATTGAACGTGAAGGAGATAAAGTGTTTTAAGTTTATAGAGTAAAGCGCTGCATGTATATAAGGTTAAAATGTGACTCGCAGTCTTTAAGTGGTTTGAGTCATAAGTAAAACTAGAGAGTGCTATAGAAATGCACATAAGTACATTCAATCTGATCAGAATTATCTCACATTTTGTAGAAGAAATTATTGATTAAATAGTTGCAGAGTCAACACAGATAAAAAGGTCCATTCCTAAACAAAAAAGAATTCATATTCAATTCATGATGTCTACTGCTTCCTAAGTAGGAAAAGCAGGACTGCGAGGACCAACTGCAGCTGGTTTTAATTTGTACTTCTTTATTAACCTTGCACTATATTAAAACTCAACATTATTGTTTTTCATTGGGTCATTATTGCCAGATACTTTTAATAAAAAAGTTAAAAATCTATCCAATAACCTGCCAAAGATCAAATTACACAGTTAAACCAACTATCGAGCATTAAATAGCAAGACATTTTCTTTTGTAGAGACCACATAGAGCTCACAGAGGAATGAATATTGATGGACAAAAACACTATCGTGAGAAAAGGACTCTGTGCTGTCCTTCGTACACTCCAGATCCACCTTTAGCAGTAATAAATTGACGTGATTTTTGTTCTGTATGATTTTATCAGCCTCTCACATCCTTGTGGAGGAATTTTGGCTTGTCGTTTGCAGGTATATGCACAGCTCTCTTAAGACAAATTGTACTATTTTGAACTTTAACATTTAACATACTAACTGACACCTGAGATGTAGCTCTCAGGTTTTTTTGCAATTTCTCAGCACTGCACAACTTGACCTTGGGTTGAATTTGCTGGGACGCTCTGAATGCTCCAGTAAACTCTCAAAACTCCTCCTTTTATAGAGGTGTTCACACCTGCTGATGATGTCTGTCAAATGCATTTCATTAGCAGCACCTAGCTGCACACAATCCTGTGAAAAATGCTTATTCATATATTAGGCCAGTGTTTCCCAACCACTGCGCCGCGGCACATAGGTCTGCCGTGAGAATTGATCAGGAAGATTATCTGGGAAACACTGTATTAGGCCATCCTAGCTGTCATGCTAACATCACATACTTTCAGAGACATTATCTTGGCAGTTGAAGTGTATGTAAACTTGGGTCCCGTTTTAACCGTGACATCCCATATAATTTCTTCCTTATTCTAACTTGAATGTCTTGTATGGCGATCTTTACCTGCAATGATGCTTTCTGACCAACAGATGGCACTCTTACAAATACCAAGTGCTTGTGTCCAGTTACAACCGTCAGTGACGGCCAGCCACGCAAAGCACATTTAAGGAATACACATTCCCAACACAGTCAACTTGTGTAGCTTTTTTGCTATCATGTTTGCCATTTGACTACAAATGCTTATTTTTATATGCTGTGCCCTAATTTGTCATTCGAAGCAGTAAAAATTTAAAAAATCCTGATTTTTTGTTTTTCTTCCAAACGCAAATATTAACGAACATAAACAATTTAACGAAACATAGACCCACCTGTTTCTTGACAAGGCCATAACAAACTGGGCATTCCTCGCACTGGTGTGTGGCTCTGTTGTGGAAATAGTTTAACTCACATTTGTCACACTTGTAACCCACAAAGCCCTGGCGGCAGTGGCAGGTGCCGTTACTGCGACACTGCATAGAAACGGAGCCCATCGGGTCACAGTTACAGGCTTGGTGAGGCAAGATGGGACCACAAGGGGATGGCAGAGCCGGGGAAGCAACAGAGATAAACATTTATAGAGTTAGAAATGCCTTCATGTGTGATCTGTATTAGAGGAAGTATTAGAGGATTAGAGGATGGCACATAGTGCAGTTGTGATGCCTCGAGTAAAGTACTGTACCTCTGCAACCTCGTGATGAGAATCCAAAGAAGCCCAAACGGCAAGTATCACACAGTCTCCCTTCCACTCCTGTGCGACACACACACTGCCCTGTGATTGGATGGCATGCCAGTGACGATGAGCCAATTGGATTACATTTGCATCTGAGGAAGGCAGGAAAATGACACATTAATGATAGAGTCTGCTTCTAAGAATAGTTATTACTGCTTTTCATACAAATCAACTCTGAAGCGCACAGGGGATCTGTTTACATTTCACATCCAATGCCTGGTTGGAGGTTGAAGAAGCCAACTTCGCAATAACTGCAATCCCGTCCGGTCACATGACTGAGGCAATGACAATTTCCTGTCTGAGGATGGCATTCATTTACATGCCCAGATGTTCCAGCAGAGCTGCAGCTGCATGCTAAAGGAAATAAACACAAAACTTGAAACAAAAAAATCTGTTTGCAGCTTGCAAACAGCTTGCGGTACAAGATACGCCTACTTTGTATATCTTCAACTGGCACACTGGATTTCTTGTATTTGTCATCTATTTAAATAGGCTAGTATGACGAACAAAGATAAATAAAGTTTTGATTTTAAGAACAAGCCACAATGATCCAGGAGAAACATCTAGGGATATGCATCTTTGTGTAGACCAATTTTAGTGCAGAGTTTGATACCTTTACATCGATCAAAAACGTGTGTTTTGGAATCTTTATTGTCTCAATAGGAGATGTGGGTTACTTGTTCATCGTGTTCCAAACACATGTTGCTAACAGGGAAGCTGCAGAGTGCCACTGGTGGCCAACCTGTGCAACAATCATAACATAACAGGGTTGAAGTGTTTTTTTTTTAATTTTCATTTCTCATCCTTTATAAATGATTATAGTAATATATCAGCAAATAGCTAACACAACATCTTGCTTTCACATCTGCAGTTATGAGTGATTTGTTTATGTTATACAGCTTGATTTCAGTCACCAGCCAAACCAAATATTACATTTCCCAGTTTATCAATTCATTATGAAAACAATAAGAAAAGACAAAGAATAGAATAATAGAAGTCCTATATCCCTCTGTGGTGTTGTTCTGTTCTGTAGAGGCTCAACTGTGGTAGAATGAAGCATAAGAAAAGGATAAGAAAATCAAAGGACAAACACGTCACAGCTATTACTGTTTCTGCTTTTGTAACTTCAGTTAGTTTTTTTCCCCGCTTTCCATTCTCCCAGCCCAGCGAGTCTCTTCTTTTTTGTGTTATCTTTCTGACCCACAGCCATTTGTTCAAACTAGGGCTGCCACAAACGATTATTTTGATAGTCGACTAGTCACCGATTATTTTTGCGATTAGTCGACTAATCAGATCATCATCCATTGAACGTAAAAGTACAGCTTATTGCACCAGCAGCATCTGCTCTTATATAACTATCATTAGCTTACAGCTTTAAGTGTTTAAGGTCTGTGCTAACTAAAAATAAAGACAAGATGATAGTTAATTGAATTCTAATTAAATGTGCAGATTGTTTCGGTGGAGTTTAATAAACTCAGCCGATTTACTCAGGAACAAATAAAATACTGAAAAAAGCCAAACAATAACATTTTTAAGTTATCTAAGTGACTTGTATATGTTTAACCTGAGTAGGGCGGTGGGTTTGAAAACGATCTGCCGGGAGTCCGGTGCTCTCATGGCCCCCGGCTAGCTATCGAGCTAGTGGGTAACAGACGCCTCCGAAAACGTCGGCGCGCTTTTGAAAATATGTGGTGTCTTGATAAACTGAGCAGATATTTGAGGTTTACACAGCTACATTCTCGCCTGAAAATATGTTAAACGTTTATTTTGTGACCCAGAAAGAATAATAAGAGTAATATTAAAACTAACTAGCTGCCGCCATTGTTGACAACTGCGCTGGGCCGCGCTATGAATTCTGGGACACAGTTTCTTCTTCTTCGGGGTTTAACGGCAGCTGGCATCCTTGTACATGCAGTGCTGCCATCTTCTGTTTCAGTCCGTTATTACACTCTTAAATCCTGCTACTTATTCCTGCTTTTGGGATCTTACAAAGCTTCAAATGACGCGTCGACTATTAAATCAGTCGTCGACGATTTTGATAGTCGACGTAATCGTGACTAGTCGACTAATCGTGGCAGCCCTAGTTCAAACCATTTTCAGCTTTTGCCTTTCATGACTCAAGACAGCTATACCTGTCAAAATAGAACTCTTGAATTGAAGGCAATTTGAATGGACTATTTTTTCCTCTTTTTAAAAGTCCAACCTGAAGGTCAAGTAGCCTTTAGTAGAATATGTCCATTAGCTTTCTGGTTGTAAACACAACAATATGACAGTATGAATTGTATGCTGATACAGTTTAAATGCAACACTGCCGGAAAAAAGGTTGAATGCAGTGGATGTTTCCAAGGGAAGCAAGCCAAACACATCTATAAGTGCAGGGGAACTCTTTCAGGAGACCCATCTTTCATTGCTCATCTTGCACTGACATCGTAGCGTCATAATAAATTACCGGCACACTCTCGGTTACTCACACTTGCACTTCTGGCCCACTGTCTGGTCCAGGGCGTTGCCGTAAAAACCCTGCTGGCAGCGTTCACAGTGATCTCCCTCCGTGTGTCCCAGGCACTTCAGACAGCGCCCAGTGACGTGGTCACATATTCCCACCGCGTTGAAGTCCACATTACCATTGCAGTTGCATCTCGCACATGGCTGAGCTGCCCCTGAGAGCCCTAGGGGGTCACCATAGTAGCCATCTTCACACCTCTGACAGCGCATTCCTACACAGAGAATGAGGTGAGAGAGAGACGGGCAGGAAATAGATGAATAGATGAGAAAGAACACTGCTGGAGGTCACCGTCACCCGACCTCAGCTCAAATTAAGGTGGAGTGCGCTACAGCCACCATCTTTTCAGTATCACGCTGTCGTGTGGAGACGCTCTGACTGCTTTGATCTTGACATAAAGCTCGTTACTCAGTGTGCTTCCCATCCATACGAATTTGTTTAAATTGTTCACGTCACCTGTCTGTCCTGCAGGGCAGTTGGTACAGACCACCTGTCCTGTTTCTGCAATTTGGACACAGCTGGTCTGGCCTGGGCAAGGGCAAGGCTGACAATCACCAGGTGTGCCAATCAAAGAGTTGCCATAGTAACCATCCAGGCAGCGCTCACAGGTCGTCCCGGTGGTGAAGTCTGAGCATTCACATACACCTGAAAAACACACAAAAAAGACACATTGGTAATGCACATGCACACCTGCTTAGACAGTGTTGTTTATCTCACAAACAGGGGACAGAAAACAACGTTTTCCTCATCACCAGCAGAGGACGCTGTGTCTCTGACCATCACTGCACCTACTCCCCATAGATACTCCAGCTCTGTTAATAAAAGGGAAAAAAAAGAAAAAAAAAACATAGTGCTCTCCACAGCCCACCGCGGAGAGCGCAAGACAACTAAATTCACCCAGTCTATAATTGCTTTGGGAAAAATATAAGCCAAATGTGGTCCGAAAGACCTTCAAGAAGTAAAGCAATTCCCCCTCCAAGTGGGAGAGATTACCAATTCTATGATGTCCTAAAAAAAACAGAAAAAACAAACTGTTGTTTTGAAACCTCTTTTGAAGAACAACTTGCACCTTTAAGCCACTCTAAAGGATTTACTCACGTGCAAAATGTGTTGATATACATGCGCGTGCATAAAATCCCCGATGAATTCTGCTCGATTTACTGAGCTGCTTTTTGCCCTCATGTCACATTTCAAAATCCATTAAGCTACGGGTAGTGCTGAATGATATGACATGATAATCGTAGAAAATACCCACAGCAGTGGAGGCACTGATATAATGTATGGGTATATGGAGTGAATGTAAAGCAGCTTTCGGTGACCTGCCGTGGCTCTGAAGTCACACGCTGAATCGAAGAGACCTACGTAGCGGTTTGAGCAACAACTTCTGAAGCCATTAAGACAAAAAAAATTCTCACATGATTTAAAGTGGCACATTAGTGTACCACAAAATAATAAGTGCTAACATTCTTGGAAGACATTAATTATAAGGTATAAAAATAGTATCTGCATTTGAGTTTCTTTGTGTGACTGCGCTTTTTTTTTTTTTTGGTGCACTGCAAGATTTTTTTTGTGTTTTAGTATTAATCAAATATTATATATATAATAATTAATTATATATATTATTTATATCTTCTACAGAACACCAGTAACATGAATCACAAATAATCTGCAGGCATGTGATTTTTTATTTTATTTTTTTTTTACTGAGTCCTCATTAAAATTTCCCATCACTCCCCTCATAGCCTACGGTGTAATTCAGTGAAAAGCTCTCTGCTGTGCATTTTTAAATCAGCTCACACTACTGAATATTGGAGTAAATAAATTCTTGCCTCTAGTTATGGGGGGGGGGGTCACCGCAACCAGTGTCCCCCCCCCCATCGTGAACCTGCGAGTATATGAGATGGAATAAAAGCTGCAAAGTCATTAGCGGTAACAATTATGCTTTTGCCTCATGAAGTGTAGACTTCTGGGAAAAAAAAAATTATTAGTTCTTCGACGATGTGAGGTGAATGATAGTAACTTTCAAGCATGTAATGCCAGTCATTTAAACAGAGCATTTAGCAATAATGATTGTTTCCAGCATGAAGAAGTGAGTCTTTCTTGAATTTCACAAGGCATTCCAATGACACTGATGTTGTGCAGTGTCAATCCCCAATGAGCCATAGTAAATTTAATGGCAGCAGAAATGTGCTGACTTTACTGAGTGTGAAGATGACTGAGCGTGATATGAGGCAGCGGAGCCACCGAGGGCCTCCTCGACGCTATTATCATTTTATCGGCTCCTCAGAAAAGCTAACGGCACGGATCGCAAAGTGACGCTGAATGGCAGGATCACGTGACGCTCCTCATCGTCATGCCAACCGCATCCCTTGAGAATCATTTTATCAATGAATCAATGACCGCTCACTCGGCCTGTTAATGAACTGGGATTTCTGTGATGCTAACGTCTGGAGCAGTGCGTTTTGAATCCTTTGACAAATCCACACAATCCTCCTATTCTGCTTTCACCTTCTCGCGCTCCTCCCCTTTCAGCTAAGGAGCCCTGCACTTCAGTGCTCTGCTCTCCTTGTCTCTTTTGTGATGGCAGAGCAATATTTCTCCTTGTTTTTTTTTTTCTTAAAGACGAGTCCTCCATCATATATATACATCACACTCCAAAAAAGCTCTTTTCTACCAGTGCTTATTCTACCTGCGCCCCATCCCTGCACTCATTCTCTCTGCAGGAGCGCATTCACACCCAGGACTAATGCGCTTCATTAATGGAGCCACTTGTGGCCAATAGAAATACAGTGGAATGCATCACTGAGAGATAGCTGCAGGGGCGCAGGCGGCCACTGTGGAACAAATGAAAGACAGGCGGCTTCACTCATTTCTCTCGTTCACATCTGAGCATCATTCACTGCTCCTCTCTCAAACGGAGTCGTTCTTCCAAAGATAGCGGTTATCGCCGCTCGTGGTAGCTTGTAATAACTTTAGCACCAGATGGAGACAGAAAAGGAGGAAACATATTCCAAGGAGAGATGGTTCTTAAATATTTTTTTTGTGTGTGTGTGTGTCTGTTTTGTTTTGAAAGAGATCGTAGCCCAACTCTCCTCTGTTATTACATTTGCCTCTAAAGTCTCAAGATTTATTTTCTGACTAAATTGAGTTTCTTAAGATCACCGCGTGTCATCTGCACCATCTTGGGAGGTCTTTCTGAGAATGAAGGGCGACGTGTGGGGCCCTTGATGACGTGTGAAGCCAGACACACAAGGAAAACAAGCAACTCAGCTGTGCCACTTAAGTGTTTAGGCTACTCGTCACTTCACGACTCAGCACAAACACGCATGAAAATAATCGTGGACTATAACAGATTCCTACATTTTCTGCCTCCCCTCCCATGCACATTAAACAATACTGCCGCACGGATGTGATTTCACAAACATGAGTTTTTCAAGAGCTCCACATTTTCCAGGAGGCTTGTCTCCTTAGCCCACTGGAACATTAAAATGCTTCTGGCCAAGGAAATTTATTTACTAATGCATGTGAACACACTGCTTTAATGAAGGGAAGGAGGAAAGAAAAGCAGAGACAGAGAGAGAACTTTTTGGCCTGCCACTTTAAGGCCTCAAGGGTGGAAGCCGGGTTAAATCTGCTGCGCGACTGTTATGGCGATGTTGTTCTCTAATTTAACACAGATATGCTGCTAGTGACTGCTGCTGCAGATGTGGCTTGTCATGGGCTCTGAATAAGTGGACTGCTGCAGAGGAGAGAGGGAGGGGCAGTATATTGTGTCCAGCGCCATACATAATGTGTGCAGTACGGATGACTGGGGAAATACGTTCTGTCGTGCTGTGACTGTGGAAAATAAATGCATCAATTGCTGTTTTGTGTATAGACGCTGTCAGCCAAATTGTTACAGCCAAGGCCCCCTGGGTATCCCGGGGATGGAAACTCTAACAGCAGTGGCTGTAGCTCATGTTGCCTCACTCTGGCTCTGGGTTACCTAGATGTTAGGGAGGAGCTGAACAAGAGATTTATGATGTCTTATTAAATGCTAATTCCATAAAACTGCTTAAAAAAGCCAATCAATAATAATCTTAAACTGCTTATTCTTTTTTCATGTAATTAAAAGGTGAGACTGTTATCTGAGACTTAACTGTAAGATCCACAGTGAGCCGTGTTATATGGCATGAAGAGACAAACTCAGGATGTTTGACTACTTCAGCCGTCCCCTAGACTAAAGTACCTCAACAACTAAACATTTATGTTTATAGGTTTGGAAGTTTATCCATTTTTTTTTGTCTTTGCACATGTTAGATGGATTCCCATGCATTAAATTTGAATCGCAGCACTCACACTGTATAGATGTTAACCTCAGGATGAACTGTAACAACGTTGGCAGTTGCGTATATAAAGTTTTATCATCAGGTTAAAGCTGTTTAGTCTGTGAGCAAATAGCCATCAAACTAATGACAAACAAGCTCAAGTGAAAAGGGGGAACTACTAAACATTATAAACCCAGACTGCATATAAATGATTGATGTAGCAACCAGGATATCACACGTGCTTTGAGATGAGCACTTTGACCTCCACCATCTTGGTGCTTTTGAAAGTGGACCTGCCGACCGAGCAGTGCACGCTCACACTTGGCAATCAGAAAGTGCTTGCTTTGGGTCAAATCATCAGTAAACACGATATCTCCTTTCACTGCTTTGCTGATGATATTCAACTATATCGTGTCCTCAATCCCAGGATGGATAAAATCATCATACGCTTTGAGGGCATCCAATTCTTAACAGAATTTCCTTTAGCTGTTGACAATAAAACAGATTTTTTTTCTGAGACATTGCAAAATTGAGATTCATTTGCTTAGACTAGTGCATTTCACTTTACTCTGGTCTCAGTCAGTCCTCTCAGTCCCGTCTACAGCCTGTCCATAATGCTGCTGCTGGGGTCCTCATAGACACACGAAAAAAAGAGATCATATTGCACCTCTGGTAGCTTCTCTCCACTGGTTGCCAGTGAGGTGTGGAATCAATTGCAAGAGCTTCCTGCTTGTTTACAAAGCCTCTCATGGCTTGACTCCTTCTTACATCGCTGACCCCTACAACCCTATTCAGTTTCCAGGTCCCTCCGGTCAGATGCTTCTGGCTTTCCCCCACTCTAGATTTAAACCCAGAGGAGACCGTGTCCTCTCTGTGTTTACCCCCAAACTGTGTAACAGCATTCCCTTCAAAGTCAAATTTTCTCCTTTCTTTTGAGTCTTTTAAAATTATGCCCATACCGCATTCCAGATACCTTGGAGCGCATTCCAGAAAAGGCGAGAAAAAACTTGTTTTGGTTCATAGCATCACTAGCAAAACAGCACAAGACTGCATGAGACTTTGCACTTAAAAAACACATTAATAGACAGAGTCTGGTTAGTGCTCTACATATGGCTCATTTAGTGAGTCAATAATACATAACAGTGGCAGTACAAATGAAATGTTTACAGTTTTACTACGGTTTATGTTCAGTGCCGCCATCTTGGATTGCTAACTGGATTGGATTTACCACCTCAGGGTGTTATGGTAAGACTTTCCGAGAGGAAAATTGAAGTTAAGGGGGCATTCCACAAAAAGTTCTGACTGGGACTACCAACTTCTTCAGGAATGCACCATTAAACTTATTTTTACTTACTAGCATTTGAGTCTGTCTGTATCTTTTTTGTCCATGACTGTGTATGTTTAGCACCTACTAAGATATATTTCACTTATTTCTTATCTATTCTTTTTTTTTCTAATCCTCCTTTTGTACAACACTCTGATCTTCTTGAAAAGATACACTACATAGACAAAAGTACTGGGCAACCTACTGATTACACCTACAGGAGCTACTTAGCCTTAGAAGCCCACTCAATGAAGTTCCTTGTGCTCATGTTAATACCAAAAATGGTTTGGAACTCAGCAGTCAGTGAATCAGTAGAGCGTTGGTGACTGAGGACTAGACGACGCTGCCCTGTAACTTCACATGTTCTGTACCAATGAAGTTGATTGTGGAACATGTAGGAGAATAGACCTTTATGACTTGTTGCAGTGGCATCCTATTACAGCAGCATCGGTGAATTACCCATTCTCTCACAAATGTTTGTAAAGGCAGACTGAATGGCAAAAATCTTGATTTTATGGACCTGTGACAACGTGACTGAAAACACCAGAATTTGAAGATACAAGGTATGGCCCAATACTTTTGTCCATGTAGTGAAGGTTCACCTATCATATCAGGACATATACACACCAATAAAGTCTTGGAAGAGGCCATAGAAAATTATAATTGAAAGGCTATTTTCTCACATAAGACTATACAATCTGATTTGCAACCAGAGGAGTTGGCTCTTGCTGGCTTTTACAAAATATGCACATTTCCAAATTGGCTTCACTCGGAAGCTGCTTCATCTTTTGAATACAATCTGTGATTAAGCTTAAATAGTTAATTCATTTATTAGAACTGACATTGGCAATTAGTGCAAAGTCCAAAGCACCATCATGGCGGTAGATTTTTTTCCCCTCTTGTTTTTATTCTTTAAATCTTTGCCCATCTGTAAGTGGTCAACCATTCTGAATCCAATTAGTACCTAATGTAAGGAGCGGTTTTAATGTTCAATCCTCAGTATGATCCTTCTCAGGGCTTTTCCAATTGTTTCCAGCCAAAAGCATATTGCCACATCATTTTCATTATAAAATAATTAACACAAACAACGCAATAATGGGTTCATGTGGCACAAAACTGCAATTTAATATTGTTATTTTAAAAGTCAGGCATGATTAAAAACAACACTGGGTCTGTTTTATTCAGTCATTTAATTATTCTCTCTTTCTTTGCACAAATAGAATATTATAAATGGGAAATCACACACGAGGTAGGTATTTGTGCATTTTTATTAATGTGAAGTGATGGGATTAAGTATTTAGTTTATAGGGATTTGAAGAGGAAGCTCAGTTTGATCTGAGCGATCGTTAGCTGTGTTTGTAAGTCCACGCTGTGCATCCACAAACTGGGATCATTGGGCCAGTTTATAAATGCAGACAAATCACGTGTTTTCAGCACTTGGCTTTAATATTCAGGCGATGAAGACGGCCAGCTTCATTCAGTCTATCACACGCACCTGAATACAGCATGTGCATCTCCTCCAAAGCCGCTGAATAAAAAGGTCTTTCTTTTCCTTGTTCTGTTTCATAACAGCATATGCTTGTTTCTCACTTTGACATTTGTGCAGGGCCAAATTTTTGAATAATGTGCACTGGTTTTGCATAACTAAATGTCACGCCCACTGCAGTCTGGTGGAGGAGGTCAGGGAACTGAAGCGATTTTTTTTCTCCTGGTCTGGGCTTTTGAGCAGTGAAGTACATTGAAATCAGGCTAATAAAGGCCATCACCCAGAGTACCTGTCTCCTTGCATCAATTAAGGCACAGATGAAGAAATGACCAAGTGTGCTGCTTACTGCATGCTCATTAGAATGCCAAGTTAAACTGGAGAATGCTGTGAGTCCGTGTTTACCAACAAAGGGGCACTTTAGAAGGAGATAGAGGAAGTCAGGGCGCGCATTTCCCAAATGCCTCCTTAAATGCCATCGTCAGCCTCTCTAAGGTCATTAGTTGGAAAAATCTTTCAGAGAAAGTTGAGGCAGAAGAACTGATACAGAGGGAAGCTGGCTCTAGTGGTGGTTTATTCAGCCCCTTAATCTCTCTGGTGGGTTGCATTTGTTGCAGGCTAAGCCCTGAAATGCCTGGCCTGTATCAGCATGATGGGATATGAGGAGCGACAGTGAGGGGAAAAGGAAGTGAAAAAGTGCAAAATAAGACAGATGTAGTCCGTTACAAAGCATCTTTCCATGTAATTTCTACTGCTGATCCTATTTGGCACGCTTTACTTATCTCCTCACGACCAGCACATTTATTCTACACAAAAATAAACAGAAAGATAAACAATGTGCACACTCTCTCTGCCTGTCTTAGCTTCTAGTCACACTGTCAGTGATTGCAGATTTGAAAAGGTTTCGACCTTTCCCTGATGAAATCAGTTCAGACAAGGAAAACTCAGTGCAACGAACTAGCTACATCCATAAAATTACACAGAAAAAAGGAATTTTACCGACCTGAACACAAACAAAAGATATAAAAAAGAAAAGAAAATTGAAGCAATGTCCTCAGAAATCCCCCCACAAGTATTTATACTGGTTACTGAATTTGTTGGTTTGCACTCACTTTCAAAAAAATCCAGAAAACAACAGATTAGTAAAATGTAATAAATCGATTTGCATGTCACTGAATGAATTAAGTATTTGGTCCTCTACATCCCAGCCAGAATTCTGGCTCCCACAGACTGGCTGTGTGTCCAAGAGGCACACAGATTACAAGGAAACAATCAATCAATTACCGATCCTGCTGATCTCAACTTGTTATGTGTACAAAGTACACCTGTCTGCATAAACAATTTCTTCAATTCCGACCTCTCCACCACCATGGGCAAGACCAAAGAGCAGCCAAATGATGTCAGGCACAAGATTGTAGACCTGCACAACACTGGCATGGGCTACAAGACAATCAGCAAGAGGCTTGGCGAGAAGTTGACAGCTATTGTTTGATTATTCAGAAATGGAAGAAATGTAAAATGACCATCAGTTGCCATCTGTCTGTGTATCTACATGCAAGAGCTTATCTCTTGGGGTAAGGATGATCATAAGAAAGGTCTATTGAATATGAAATTGCAACCCAAAACTAGAAAGGTGGAACTTGTTCATGATCTGAAGGCAGTTGGGAACACAGTCAGCAAGATCATTGGTAACACACTGCACTAGATTGAATTGAAATCTTGCAGCGCCAACAAGGTTCCCCTGCCTAAAGAAGCACATGTACAGACCTGTCTTAAAAAGTTTGCCAGTGAACATCTAAATGAGTCAGAGAAGGTTTGGGAGAAGGCGCTGTGGTCAGATGAAACCAAATCAAGCTCTTTGGCATCAAACCGACCCACCATGTTTGGGGGAAGAAACTGGCTGAGTATGACCCAAAGACACCATCCACACAGTCAAGATGGAAACATTATGCTTTGTTCTAAGGGTTCAGGATGACTTCACTGCACTGAGGGCCAATGAAAGGGGGCCTTGTGTTGCAAAATCTTGGACCAGAACCCCCTTCCCTCAGTCAGAACACAGAAGATGGGTTTGAGTAGGTTTTCCGGCATGACAGTAACCCAAAACTTACCACCAAGGCAACAAAGGAGTGGCTAAAGAAGAAGCACATTAATGTCATGGAACGACTTAACCAGTCTCCAGACCTAAGTCTGATAGAAAATCTGTGGAAGAAGTTAAAGCTTCAAGTTTCCAAGCAGCAGCCAAGAAACCTAAAGGATTTAAAGAGTTTCTGTAAAGAGGCTGAGAAGGGTTCTTGTCTTCTTGTACTAAGTCAAGTTTTGCTGGAGGATCAAACACTTATTTCACTCAATGACATGCAAATCAATGTATAACTTGAAAACCCAAGTCTTTTGCACAATGCTGTACATGAGATGGATGTTGCAGCTTTTATATATACCGACCACCTCCCAGTGATGGTAGTGTTTTCTTAAGACGTAAGTATAAATGTAACGCACCCTGTAAGAGAACACAGGCCTATTAGAAAGAGGCGCTAACAGGGGAACTCAGATAAAGCTCCCTAACACTCACTAACCAGCACAGTGTTGAGAGCATCGTGTGTTTCAATTGTTTCTTTGATTAATGAGCGCTCTCCTGCAATATGGGGTGCATAGAAAATTGAGTGTTCCCATTTTATCTATACATTATAATTATGCCTCCATATCCCCCTTGAGATCATAAATTAGGGCCTCTGCCCAGTTTTATGGATGGTGTATATGCAATTACCACAGCCAACATGCTATAAAGAAATGCGTCCGGTCCTGTGGTGTGGTGTAGTAAAGTAAAGGTTTGTGAAACTGTGGAAATCTATAGTGTACACATATGTTCTTTTTTTTTTTTTTTTTGCATTCTAACAACATGTGTCTGACTTCATCGGCCCTGCAGCACAAGAGCTCGGCAGAGAGTTCCACCACAAATATTAACATTTCCAATCTGTTGTGCTGCTCTACAGCAAATAGGACCGACACGACTCAGGGAGTGTTAATAAATCATGATTATGAAGCACCATTGGCTGCAGCTTCCCTCGGCAGCCAGCGAATAAATTCCATCCCAGTTTTGTCTGTGGGCACACCCCGCATGATGATACAAGTCGTTAGGTAATTATACAGCAATTAAGATTCTGATAGAAGAAACAGCAGGTTGGTCCGCCCTCCTAGTGACACACGATGAACAGGATGTCTCTAATCAACTTACTTTGATAGTTCCCCTTGACCAGAACTTATAGATTCATGGAGCGCCTCTCTTGCTTGTTTGCTTGCTGTTATATAAAGGAAGCCGGCTTGTGTTCACAAGGCGACAAGCCATCATCATTCATTTCCAAAAAAAAAAAGAAGAGGATAATTTTAACTAGCTTCCTTTTCTAATAAACAGCCAGCGCTATTCAAGTGTCAGTCCAGGGGACACATCATAAGAAACATTTATAATACATGACTCAGAGGACACATTGCTTTCCTCTCATTCATCATTTGCATAGTGTCTGAGCCAGGTATATATTTTTAACGCATCCTGAAAAGTGTCTGTGTGGGTGTGTATGTGTGCATGGGTGTGTATGTGTGTGTGTGTGTTTGTTCAGTGAAAATTGTTCATAATTTGAGGAGACCTGACAGGGGAAAATGATAAAGATACGATTACGACACTCCAAAGTATCGCTTGCTGTGTATAAACCACTTTGATGCCAAAACTGTTAAGCAAGTTCATGATTGAGTTAATAAAAATTGCACGGATTGTGTTCAAACGATGCTGAAAACACAAAACTGATTTTCATTTATTACCTCCCCACTTTCCCTCTCTGTGGTCCAAGTTGAAGTACTAATGCTACTACCTCCTATTTAAAATAAAAGCATTTGTTCGCCTTCGTAAAAGCATAAAAGAACAGCATGGACTACTATGCCAATATAAAGGAAATACAACAATGAAAGACAGAAGGCCACATAGGGAGTAGAAACTGGAGAACGCTTCCCACAGAGGGGAGTAAAGGACGTAAAAAGGAGAAGAAAAAAAACATAACAAAGTCAAGGTGACTGGTGAGAGCAGGTGGAGTTTTTAGCTGACAGGAAGAAGGAAGCGGGAGAGAGCAAGAGACTGACAAGGGAGTCTGCCGAACAAGAAGAGGCAGAGAGGGAGAGAGAAAGAGCGTGTGACAGAGAAGGAGACAACCAGATTGAGAAGAGACATAAGAGACAGGAAATCTGCAAGCAAATTAGACATCATTAGCCAAGAGGCGGTTAACAAGTCTAATTAGGGGAGAGGCAGGCAGGCAGTGATACTAGACTTGCTTCCGGACCTCAGACACATGCACACAGAGTCAGTGATATAACCCACACACACTCACACACACAAACATAATGCGCACTCTCAGCCAAAGCTCCAGGCATCTCTTAACTAGGTCATATCTCTGAGTCTTCAAGATGTTGGGTAGGAAAGAAGACGGGTAAGGAGAGGAAGAGAGAGATTGAGGGAAGATAAAGGATGGAGGGTGAGACCTTGGATGGGATAGTTGTCTGCTCTTGGTGAGATGGAGTCGTTTAAAAGCTGTGCGAACGAGATAGCGTGGAAAAGGCTCAGGGAGGAAAATAAAGAGCGCACGCTGACAGACATGTAAGCATATCTAAATAAGCGCACACAGGTTGACTTGTTTACACACCCAACAGCTGCCGTTTTACTTCTGTCATTTATGGAACGTTACATTTGGGATGTGAATGTGAAAGCGTGCTCCGACTGCTGTTATTGTCGCCCACAAGAAAAAAAGTCTGGTACTTTAAATACAGACTCTTAGATTATCTGTTATTATAAAGATTAGTTGAAATGAGGATACTGCTGTATTAGTAGAGCCACCCAGTTTTTAAGTTTTGAGTGATAGCTTGCCAATGCTCCTGAGGGATGGCTGAGCTACATTCCCTTGAAGTGATGATGACTGAATGTCAGTTCTAGAAAGACTAAAAAAAAGAAATGTTTCAGTCAAAGAGCCTCCATCTTTCTGTTCTTCCCCTCTCTCACGGGCCCAGTGATAGAAAATATTGTCTCAAGAACCCGTGATGATCCCTCGTGTCATGTAACACTGGCTGAATACTTCAGACTTCATTTTAGAACTAGAGATTTGGATCTGTATTTTATTGAATGGCATTATATTGAAATGCCCTTTTCCCAAATTCATTTGGAAAAAGGGCATTGCAGCTCCCTCCTCGTGGAATCAGATGCAACATCTCTTAAAACTTTAAGAGCTGGTCTCGCTAAATGTATTTAAGGTGTTTTTAGGTAACCTGGAGGCAGTTACTTCAGGCTACAAATGTTTTTCATGAATATTACGACTCACCCAAGACTATGCCTTTTACTTATGTTTTGGGCTTTATTGACAAAGAACTTCAAGAATTTTGGTGGTTTTTGCTTTTTTACTACTTGTACTACTTTTTTTATCACTTGTAGTAGATTTGCATACTTGCCTGTTCTGTGTGTATTTACTACTGTTGATTGTCCTGGACATCATTTTGGGGTTGGAACACAATGCTAAATTTTGCTCTACAAGGGCCTGATATCCTCCCTCCTCTTAGAAACTATATCAGGTAAAAAGAAAATTCTTTGTTTTTAGATTCATCAGGTCACAATAAGCCCAAATAGCAAAGAGAAATTTAAAAATGCATGCCATGAAAGAGTTTGGGTCTTAGGAAGTTAATTTTAGATCCCATTACATTTTTCAGTAACACAGTAATGTAACGCATTACTGGGCTAAATACAGTAATGACATTATAGCTAGAATGACGGTGTTACTTGCGTTACAAAGCTCCTTCAATTATCTGAGGAAGATTGAGCAAATAAACAAATAAATAAAAAAAAGAAAAAGCAAAAAAATCAAATGACTGCTTTGAAGTCTCTTTGGGCTGGCTTTTAACTCTTTGTGTTCTTGGTTTTGTGTTCATGTGTAAACACTAAAAGAAAGATCCTATTTGCCGTCATCAGGACAGGGATTTGTGTCAGTGTGTGGGACTGTAGCCTCAGGTTTATTCTGTTAAGTGGCTTGGTAATGCGTAACTAATGTAGCAAACAGCGTAACTGATTACTTTATCTGGCAAGTAATTAAGTAATGTACTACATCACTTTTAAGGAAAGTAATGAGTAATGTGCAAAACTTTTTTTTTTTTAGTAATGCCTCCGACATTGAAAAAGAGACTCTATAAACAATAAACACTAATAGAAACTAATCGTGGCATTATTGAGCACTTCCACATGAGACTAACGGTAAAACTGTACTCAAATATGACACAATGAAATTTACACTTTTCTACTTTTTTGTCTTGATTCTGAATTGACACTTGAAGCTGTCAAAACAATATGTGAAATTATTCACAGTGGTTTGTTACTCTTATCTATCAGAAAGAGCATTTCTCATTCTTTGTTTGCAAATAATGTTTTAGCACATTTAGGCAAATGACCAGACACAGCTGCTGGGAATTGCGACAAATGTCAGTTGGATTTGTTTTTGTCAGCAAAATGCATTTTACTGTTTTTCTATAAGACGAGTAGTTTAACTCTCCAAAGTTAGTTTTTTCAACGTGCAGGTCATCAAATGTAGAATAGTACAGAAAAGCCGACATTTCATAAATTGCATTGTTATGGAGTGGCTGATGTGATCAACCAGTAAATTTGTTTCCAGGTGAAACGCAAGGAAAGCTTCAAGGAAGGCATATATTGCCCAGCTAGCTTTGCTCCTTCAAGTCACACTACATAGAGACTGTTGCTGACTGGATGTTTGGTAAACTTAGTATTCTTTAATTGATTTTGAGTGGTTGCTGGAAGTTTCTGCGTTTCCTGGCAAATTGCTGGCAAGATGTGTAGTCCCGGACTAAGTAATTAACGGTTCTGGTAGCTTGCTTGCTATCGCTAGCTTAAATTGGACACAAAGAGATATACGGTGGTGCACCAAAAAACACCTTGCGGTTACTTTGGTTACTAGGAGACTTTACAGGTTTAAGTCATGAGTATTTTTTTTTACAATTTTATGACACTTGAGAGACACAGAGTTACAATCATTTCTGATTCTGCTCAGAGAAAAACATTGAAGCTAAAGCGTGCCCTTGGAGAAGAAACAGGAGTAATAATGTGTGATATTACAGTATATGAAGGGGGAGACAACACAAAATAGGAAGATGTATTTTGATTTGTTTACTGTTTTGTCTCCTGTTACACTGCAATAGAAAGCATTTAGCATCAGTAGTTTACATGTATTTTTTTCTTTTCTATCCAGTGCAGTGTTATTGTTTTCCATTCTCAATTACATTACTATCCCTGCAAATTTACATGCAAATGTGAGTGCTCTTTTGCCTGACAATGTAAAACGTTGTGCTCCTGAAATCAGCATCTAAACAGTATTCAATTAGCAGTCAGTTATCATAATAATATTCTGGTACAGTGGGCATTCAGCAAGAGGACAAAAAAAAGGAGGACAAGAATTAGGACAAAAGGAGATGAGAAACACACTTCTAGGATTTTCCAGGCTCATCTTGTTTCCTCCCACAGCCCAAATACAGTATTTTTGGTTAATTAGTGATTCACAATTGGCTGTAGGTGTGGATGTGTGTGTTTCTCCATTATCCCTGTGATGGACTAGCATGGTGTACTCAACATTTCTCCACTGTATGCTGGGAAAGAATCCAGACCCCCCTGGTAACTCTAAGCTGGATAAGGCCCCAATCTCACAGGCTTAGAGACCAGTCAGTGACCCCCTTGCTACTGCTGATGATTTGGAAAAAATGTGGAAGGGTTGCTGGCTGGGTGAAATCAATTGCAAAAATACTTGCTGAATACTAGAATCCCGAGCCTCCTAGTAGATGCACCTATGATATCAATTTCAAAATCCTACGTTGCCTTGTTCTCAACTTATTGCATTCACAAGATTTTCAGGAAGCCTGGCCTTTGACCTGAACCTTGAGATCGAGGTCACTGAGATTTGACCTCGCCCAGGATTTTTAGTAGAGACACTTGTGGTATCAATTTCAAATTCCTATGTCTCTTCATTCTTGAGATATTGGATTCACAAACATTACCAGATGCAATAAATAAGGAATCTGCAAAACTGCATTATGCGAATCATTACTTCTTCTTCTCTATTGCATTTTTCAGCTCTACACCTGCCCCCTAGGATGAGGAGGATGTGCGTGGACTCTTTTGCACTTCTAAACCGGACGCCATTACCTCCCTGCCTGCTGCCATCGGCATAGCCCG
This sequence comes from Aulonocara stuartgranti, assembly GCF_965226115.1. Taxonomy (NCBI): domain Eukaryota; kingdom Metazoa; phylum Chordata; class Actinopteri; order Cichliformes; family Cichlidae; genus Aulonocara; species Aulonocara stuartgranti. Next base: position 17,965,785 of record NC_138945.1, on the reverse strand, counting down.
CATTGGCTCTACATAGATTCACCACAGACCTCCAGTAAATGGACCCTGTGACAATGGACAGATGGACGAATAGATAGCGAGCTATAGGCTATTTACAAAAATCCACCTCTATTAAAAAGGATTATTCTTTATTATTTAGACCACTCTTGACTTCTGAATTCCATGTGAAGTTTGCCATATGTGTTTTCTTTTTTATATTTATACTCTCCAAACTTTAGTTTACACTTCTGACCAACACTCAAGATGTTTTCTCGTATACAACCAAGGCCCCCCAAAGACACAGAGAGATTAAAAAAAGCTGTTTTGACAGACTGTGGCACACTCCCTATAAGTAGTACGTTGACTGTGAAACTAGTGAAGTGCACCTTTAAAAATGAAATGCACTTGATTTATGAATTCAACATTTTCATGCTTTTTTTTCCCTACTTCAGCTGGAGTCGCTGAAACAGAAATACTGCTGACTGGCTGTCAGTGAAGTGGCACCAAATTCATTATGAATTCCTGACATTTTTCTAATTTATCACATGAACACAGCTGTGTACAACGCAATGTCAATGTTTCACTTATTACCTGTCTCTGGATGGCACGTTCCATGCTGGTGGCAGTTGCATGGAACGCATGTCGAGAGAGGCCCTCTAGCAGGCTCTTCCCGGGTAAATCCGGGGGCACACTGTTCACAAAACTGGCCCGCAAAGCCCGGGGGACAGGAACAGGATTCCACCCACAGAGCAGGAGGAAAGGCTGGGTCAGCTGAGACGACTGCTGAGGTCATGGTTACTCCTGCGAGCTGTGATGTGTCTGGCAAGGAAGGAAAAGGAGGAATGTCAAAGATGTTAATACAAATCTTTCTCTGGAATAAGCGACAGGTGCAAGTGTGTGTGTGTGTGGTGGTGGTGATAGTGGGAGGTCTCTGCATCTTGTTAAGCAGTAGGTTATTAGCATTTGTTGCAGTGCCGTCCCTCTCTCCCTGTCTCATTATAGGTTTTGGCCTGTGTTTACATTTTACAGCCAGATACACACATGCACCCACACATACACACTAACACAATAACCGATTCATCCACCCACACGGCCATAAATGCCGCACTTAATGCTTGCTTACACACATGTGCCTGCACGTGCCCACACACGTACACTTGTGATCCAGGGACTCTTTGATATAGCAAATGAATAAATCACTGCAGCAGAGCAAGACAAGAAAAAAAAAACAGACAGGAGACTCTGTGGAGGTATGTCAAACGTGCAGTTCCTGTGGGATTTTCAAGATCCCGCTCTCCTCTCATGAATAGTGATGGGGGCAGGCCATGCTGAACTGTATCCCTCTCACCCTTTACTGCCTGAGCCACAGCCGCAGAACACAAAATTACTTTTGGTGTACATTACCGTGTCCGTTTTCAATAGCCAGACAGACGATAGACGGACAGATTCTATGCACGTATGACTATGTAGCAGTTGTCAGATAAGGAATAAACCAAGTGTGGATGAGCGACTGCATAATGACATGAGTGGCAGAAACGGCGAGGGGCGAGACAGTGGAAGAACCAGAGGAGAGGATGGACCTTGACATCTAACAAGCCATGATTCAGAGATTCCTTGAGCGGTGATGAAAGACGGTTCATTTACACCTCTGAGGGATAATCAGTAGGCAAGCCAGTCCTCTTCCCTTTCCGCAACTTGCCTTAGCCTCTACCCTTTACTCTCCAGTAGCTCCTGAATTCTATTAGCTCGTTCAACGGGTGGAAATGTGCAATTAAAACAGTTTTCAGATACTGAAGCCTATATTTTGGTTAATTAAAAGCCTTCCATTTTAAGTCGTGCTGCGCAAGTTCTCTCCATCAATCCTTTTTCTGCAGGAAACCTTGTCAGAGCAGTTGAGATTTTACTTGCAACAAATGACTTTACAGCAGCCTGGCAGACTCTGACAATTTAGGTCTCCTTAGGCGCCTGTACATTTAACCATTAAGCCATTGATTTCCCATAAACTTTCAATACGGCCACACTTGCTTTTCAAACCTAATTTTTTTTTGTGGTGGGGAAAATAAAAGCTCTTTACTGCGACTGTCATCACAGCCTTGCCTTAGTAACCTAAAGACAATACTGTCACTTAAGTAATACAGTTCTGTTAATAAGACACTCTCTGTGGTGCAGGGAGAATTTTAAAGAATGAAGGAAAATGTGAGAGGCAGAGATGAGAATGATGAGAGGACAGCTTTATGGGGTTTGGATATTAAAGTTTGTTGCACCGCCTGCAGCGATAAAGCACTTCTAACACTGTTTGAGAATGAGTTTGAGACCTAACACAAGTCATTAACAGTTTCTCCCCCATAATGTGCAAAAGATGCAGTGTAAACTGTGTGCTTGACTTTGATACCACGTTCATGTGGGTAGGTAGGTGGGTGGGTACAGAAAACAGTTTGATGGAATATGCATGAGTGTGCCTGTGTGTGTGGGTTTTTTTTTATTTTTGTGCCTAAACGCCATGCATGTGGAACTACATAAGAGTCTGTGTGGTGACGCCTGCACCAAGCAGCTAATTAAAATGGTGTAAGTAAGTGTGAGGAAGCTGGTGATTTTGTCCAGCTGTTCTGTCTCCTCCACGCTTTAATCCACCGTAATGCCTCTCAGATCCCGCTGGTTCATTACAATACAAACTATCAAATTTCAAGAACTCATCGCAAACATCTGGGAATAAATGTCCCTTTCTGTTGCAGAGCCAGATAGGGGACAGTTGAACGATTCCTCGAGCACAAACACCAACACCGATTTACTAGCAAGTTCTGCTGCAGCTTGAATAATGTGTTCCTGTCTGGTTAAAGAAAACGGTCATAAAAAACAATGATTTTAGTAATTTTGTAGGCCTCTAAATGTTGGCATTATTTGTAAATAGTGCTTTCAGAAAAATAGATTTGATAGATTTTATTTGCTCCTACAGCACATACCACCCATTTAAGGCTCCAGTGTAAGTCATGTAAAAATGAATTGGATATGCTTGTTGGGACAAGTTCATAAACACAAACCAACACTTACAGTTGTGTCCCCCAGCATTGCTGATCTTGAGAGCCGTCAGGTTGTAAAGGAGGAGTTGGAAGTCAAAGGCAGAAAGAGCAGGTTTAAATCTCTTCTCGTTTTCATCAAGCCTGTCAAAAAGGAAAACAGCAAACGTGTCATTTATTTAATATTTGCTAAAAGGCCTGCAGGGCTTTATCAAAATTTTAATTTCGAATGTAGTGACCTGTCGAACAAATTTTAAAGACTGTTGGACACATGAAACACATGCAAATGGAGAACATTGCATGGCATTTTTAGGGGGAAGATAATGTTAACCTATTATATATGAAAATCCAAAGAATTGGGATTTATAATAAATGATTTCTAAAAACATATAAATGTTAAGATTTGCTGACAATGTTCATTCATTCAATCATACTGGCTCACCCAGACATATATACACAGAGATAGGGCTGCTCGATTATGGCAAAAATGATAATCACGATTATTTTCACTGAAATTGAGATCTCGATTATTTGACGATATTTATTTAACCCTTTAAGACTTACCATAGAACCAAGTCCGCCAGAGCTTATATTATTTATTTTTTTACATGCTGTAGTGCCATTTTTGGGAGCATTTCAAGTTGCTATACATCAATACAACTGTTATAGCCCATATTTTAATAATATGTATGCATTAAGCCCATAGTAATTACATTAATTGCAAAAAAGTGCAATAAACTACAAAAAAATTTAAAATCGTTTTTGTTTTTTACATATATTTCTACTTGGAGAAATTTAAGAGGCTTATCCCTCAAAACTTTAAATACAAAAAAGTTGCAAAAAATAGTTTCCCACCACAGGAAATTTATTTTGAGTGTCTTCATAGTTTTATTTTGGAGATACAGCAATTTTTATATACTGCAGGAAAAACAAAAAAACAATCCTATGATGCAAATTTGCAAAGAAAACAGCAGGTGCATCAAAATAAACTATTTCCAGCAGTGCAATATGAGTTCTAAGCATCCCAGCAACTATTCAGAAAAGTCAAACATGACTTATAAAAACACCAGTATAGGTTTTTAAGGCCTACAAGTAAAAAACTACATTTTCCGTGAAATGACATCACTTCTGGTTTCAGACAGGAAATGGCGGACATGCGATAGTTCGCGTTGAGTCTTTTTCAATGTGGGAAGTGTTATGAACAGCTGATCGGATCGGCAAAGCGTGTTTCTGGAATATTATGTTTTTGTTCCTGCAAGCGCTTTTTATGCAATTTTTGCAAAGCTATATGTGGAAGGAAACCGTGACCTAGGACACGCTGATGGCATAAGATGTAAGTAAAACTGTAACAAAGTTTACACACTGTGTCTACTTGATCCACGTCTGACTCCGCAAACCCATAATGTTTCCACACCACTGAAGTTTTTTTTTTTACCTCTCTTTTCAACCAACGGCAGTCACTCTCCTCTCCAAATAACTTCTGCTTAGCTTTCCGAGCTTCCCTCGAGTCCTCTTAATTGTTGTGAGGCGTGTTCGAAATGCAGAGAGGTGCGCTCGATTTGCCACACGGAGCAGCGTGAGAGTAAAGCACGAGGGCGGGGCTAATAATTGGCTCAGTCATTTTTAATGATCGTTGAAAGCCCAGATCGTAATCGTGATTAAAATTCGATTAATTGAGCAGCCCTACACAGAGACGTATGTTACAAGTAAAAAGAGATTTGTGTCCTACACATACAAAATATGATTAATCTAAACAATTCGATCAACTGTCTTATTGCCTCTTGTGATAGATCATATGATCCTTGCATATGTCTTGACCGTCTATGTCAGTTTACATCATGGCAACCAACTCTTTCTTGAGGGTTTTCTTTCTCCAGACATGCTGCTTTTTTGCACAAGCTCTTCAGGTTTCTTACACTTGTTTTCACACTGTTTATGTGCCAAAAGAGAAATGATTTAAACCAGTTTTGAAATGTGATTTCACTAATTCATGAGCCCGAGGCACTTTGTCAAGATAGCCATGCAGTAGTGGTTACACTTTGACTTGGATTGTCAGCTTTGTTCTTCATATTTCAACTTGTGATCTTTAAAAAATATTACAACTTCAATCTTAATACTTTTAGCTCATTTTCCACATTTAACTTTGTTCCCCATGTTTTCCATAATGCACCCCTAAAAGTTGGTATGAAACACAGAAAACAATTCAAAAAAGAAAACAACCGAATGTAAATATGCTGACTTCAACATATATTCAGGGTCTTCATCACAGAGATTTGCCATCTGTTGGAGGATGTTCTGCTAAGGCAGTCAGCACAGCTGACATCTGCCTGTTTTACTTCTGGCATCACGCGTACTTTCCATCTTGATGACAGGTGCTGTGTCAGCTCTGCGCCGTGTTGTTGTGTTGAAAAATTTTCACCCGCTGTTGTGTCAAGGTCCCAAAGGTAAGGAACAGCCGAATTAAGTGATATATTCATATACTCTCCATTAAGGAATGACTTACAGGTAACGTTGTCTAATATATGGGACTCAGCACTGCATCATTACCAAATCGTGTTTCCCATTAATAAAAATATGCTCCATTAGTCAAGCTATCGAGTCTGCGGTTACAAACGCCGTCCCAATACATGGAATTTAATCCACTAAACATTTTTATAGTACAGATAATACCAAGGATGAAATAGTAAGAATTACACCTAGTATTTGCTGGCTATTGCTTTAAAATTTAATTTGAATGTCCAAAAAACCATTAGATACCTGTTTTAGAATACGGGGATTGCTTAATTCATCCAGCACCATCACCAACCCCAAAAAGTTTAACTTGTCCAACACTTTAACTTATTCTGAAAATATCACCTTTGTATTAGCCTCAGCTTTAATTTGTGTACCAACCTAGGACTAAAAAATATAGCACACATTGAAGTGCCAAGAAGTGTAGTTCCTCAAATGGACAAATGTAGAAATATGCAGTCTGTGGCCAGACAAGCTTGCTAGCATTAAGTGAAAACTTAGCTTTAACCATGTCCTAATATGATCATTTCCAGCTCCAAAAATTAAACAGACAAATAAATAGTTCATTTAAAAAAAAAAAATATGTGGAAACATACATGGAAATACTGTGTTTAAAGCAAAAACATTGTTTGTACAATTCTAATAAGCTTGTAAGTTAATATTTGGAATACTGAAACATATTTAAAATAAAAGCCGACACACTGAATTTAATATTTTTTATTTTATGTTTGTTTATTTAATTGTAATTCTGAGCATTTTGTGGCTTTTGGTGTTTTGGGAAACTAAAAATAATAATCAAAATTCAATAATAATGATGATAATAATAGCCCTAAGGTCTTATGATGTCTTTCTAGCGACTCTTCCACTGAGAGCATTTGGGATGAAGCTTCACAAACAGTAGATGAATCATCTGAAGGACTAGGTGCATCTCTCAGGTTTTTTGCCAGGTCATTAATTAGTTGAAAATTGTTTCCCTTGTTAGCTAAATGTAAAGAAATGGGGACTGATTCAAGACCTTTGCACAACACTCAATAAATAATTAAATAAATGAAAAAGCAATTGCAATAAAGCTAAAATACGGGCTTCATAATTGGAGTGAACAAACTAGTGGATGCCTTTTATCTTTTACAGTATGTGTTCAATGTTAAAAACAGCGCCATGCCTTTTCAAAGCTAGTGTCATTGTTCACGCTTGTTTAAAAAAAGAATAAACACGATGGTTGTGCCCCTTTCTGTCTTTTTTTTTGAAATTGGTAATACATTATGAAATCAAAACCTTGTCATCACAGACAAGAACCTTAAAAGAATGAATTGCGAAACCCTTGGTTTGTTAACCATATCAGGCTAAGTCAGGCTTTTTATGTGCAAGTGTTTGAGGGCCTCTATTTTATTAGGTCAATTGTTCTCAGCATGACACTAGCTCACTTTGAAAATGCTTTGTTTTCTGCCTGGCCTGGGTTGTAGCATTCAGATTCACACTGTGCATGTTTATGTGTATGTATGTGTGTGCGTGCGTGCATTCCTGGCTTGCCACACACTCTCGCCGGATGCGGCGGGTCCTTGTTCCCTGGCCTGACATGTAGGCACAGTAATAAAGAGAGGCAATTACAAACTGGGCCTCAAAGCCATGGTAATGGAGCTGGTCAGACAGCGATAAGCAGAGTGTGCATGAAAGTGAACAAACTCCCAGTCATGCTTTCCCCATGGAGCGTCAGTGTCCTTTTTAATCAGCACCAAGCAGAGCGCGAAGAGCCACACTGTAATTAAGGCTGCTCCACGGAGGATGAGAGGAGATCATCAGGAGAGAAAAGCCCAAAAGAATAGCGGGCACACACAAACACAAACGAGCACACACAAGTACCCTTAGAGAGGACAGATAGAGATACAAGGTGAGCAAGATAGCAAGACACAAGCAGTGTATAAAAAACAGAGGAATGATGAAGTACATGACTGCAATGTAGATACCAAAAGATACAGGCATACATGTGGGAACATGTTATGAGCTATCCATTGTGCCAATCTGTCGTTGTCTAATTAAAGTAACTAACTATGAGGTTCATTTTAATTACTAGGAATACAAATACATGACCCAAAAACTGGCATATTAAACCCAAGTTACTTGGAGTAAATGATGGTTTCAGACCAAGCTATGTTCGGCAAACACTCAAAGATATTTACAATATATGCTTCTAATGGAATAAAATAAAATATTTATTTATTTTGGAAGCAAGCGAGAGTGATGTTATAGACTATAAAAAATGGATGTAGCCATCATTTAGTTGCAAATTGGTTTGTGGACTTGCAGTTCTGATTTGAGCATTTAGGCCACTGAGGGCACTCTACTCTAACAACAGCGATCCCCTTTTTGCCATTAGAAAGAATGCCTGGAGGCTAACACCGTGTATATACTCGGTGTGGGTCTGTGACGCAGATTTGTTCTTTAATATTTCTTCTACACCTTCTGCACAACAGAAACATTTCAGAAACACAGCACTTAGTTTACACAAGGTCTTTTATTTTGAAAATGTCCTGACCCATATGCCTTTCCAAACTATACGGTTGGTGCTGTGAGGTAGAGAGAGCCATGGATTTACAAGCATTGCAATATGATGCAGCTGGCCCCAGTGGAAATCACATATAAGCCCATCTTTTATATACAGTCTATATGAAGTTTCTCAAACAGGCCTGAAGAGGGTCGTTGTATCATAAATAAGCCAAAACTACTTTTCACAAGCATTCATCTATGTAGTTTGTTGAAAGACTACTTTTAGCATTTAAAATGGGGAAGAGCTGATACTTTATGTTATGAATTGCAAGGGCTTGGCATCTTATCACATGAATATTACAGTTTTTTCTGAATGCTTAAACCCTAACTGTGATTCCTGTAGCACAATTTCTAAAACTATTCAGACTTATAGCAAAACCACTCACTGAGTTTGCAAAACTAAAAGCACAAAAACTGCTTTGCACTCAGTTTGCAATTTTGTAACACACACTTTGCAAAACTGTAGGCACAATTCACTGCACAACACTCAATTACCAAATTTCCAACACACTCCTAGCAAAAGTATACACATGTATGGCTATCATTAACACTAATTTGCCAACTGTCTGGCACACTTTCACATGTGAAAACTTTTTTAGATAATTAGTTCACTTTGCTATCAGCCTAAGCACTATAATACAGGTAAGCTGTGTGTGCGGAGTACAATGGAGGGAGCAGAAAGAGTGAGAAGTAGAGGAGGCCGAAGAAGAGGACGTGGAGGTGAAGAAGTAGGATGAAGAGGACGACAAGGACAAGGAGGAGCAAGAGGAAGACGAGGAGGGGGGAGAGGAAGCATGTTCACTGCAGACCAAGAAACCCATATAGTCATTATGGCGATTGCAAATAATCCTATACTTGGAAATAAACACTTGTGTTTGTTTTGATGTGTTTGAATAAACACCAGTACTTGAAGTTTGGATCCCTCTATGCTTATGGATCTATGACAGAAGTATGAGCTCAAACTGACATAGCCTACCTTGTGCACAGAGAAAGCAAAGGCCAGATGTGTTTTGTATTCATACCATCAGTGTGCAGTTGGCGCATTGTGTGCTTAGTAGATGATAGCTTGTGTGTACTGTTTGATACGGAAACACCATTTTTACGAAGGTGTGATGAGTTAATCTAGCTGTGTTTGCTTTTGCAAGAGAACTACAATGTTTTGATGATTGGGTGACAGGTTTTCTTATTTGTGTGAAGAGTTTTGCAAAATTAGCCAATAGTTACAAATAATGTGCTTAAGCAATCAGAAAAAACTGTAAGCTTATATGGTGAAGCACAAAGCGCTACAGGCAAGTCAATAAAACCTCTCCGCCTACTGATTTCAAAGGAACAAAAAGTGAACAGAGAGAACATCAGAGAGAAGAGTGAAAGCTACCTCATATACTGTAAGCCATTCACCCCCCTCCTCTCATCAATCCCCTCCACTTGAATCCCTGAGCTTCCATATATTTCTTCTTCAACTGATTCCGAAATGATCTCTGCTATCAAGTGGGAACACAAAGCCACTTAACAGGTTAAGATATTTATCATTTCTGAATGCAGATGCTGTCAGTCAGGAGAGATTTGGCGCGTGTGTTTATGCTCATGTTTATTTATGCTTTCGCCCAGCTTTGGCAAAAACACTTAGAAGCACATATATTTCCACTTTCTGAGCACAATTATTTTTAATACTTGTATTGCATCTAATTGTTGCACATAAAAAAATTAAATGCTAAACTATTTGTGTATGTATGTGCGAAGAGAAATAGAGGGAATGATACAGCGAAGTGCATCTAAGCATGTACCTGACAAGAGTAATAAGTTCTGTGGAGAACTGTGGAGAAGAACATTTAATCACTGGCTCTTTCCCCAAGCTCCACTGCATTTCAGAGAGAGGATCAACAAGTCCCTTTAGCCAGGGCTTTTGGTGGTAAGAGAAGAGTCATTACTGGTGCACAGACACCAGTGACAGGCAGGGAAGAATTGGACAGAGAGTCATAAGCAGTGTGCCAGACGAAGGGCTGAATCCTTTTTTGATGGACCGGGCAAAGAAGACATGCTCTTCTCAGCTTAAAAAACAAGGGTAAACCTAAGCCACTGTTCCATAATAAGATTACGCACAAGAACCAGAGTACAGATAAGAGCTCCCTTTTAAAGCAAACAGATATTAGATGTACCAATATTGTAGATCACTGTCAACTTGTTTGCAAGTTTATCATGTAAGAGGCACTGTGAGTCAAAAAGAAGTCAAGAAAGAATAAAAACTGGAGCATCACGATTAGTAGAAACTGTAACTTTAATAATTCTGATTATTCTTTTTGATCAAAAAGTACTGAGTGTTTCAGTTTTAGCTAAAAACGATTTCCCCCCCTCCTATGAATTTAAAGTGAACCAAACAGAGAGCTAAAGGGAGGGCAGAATTGGACTTGGTATTCATGCACCAATCCATTTTCTTCCACTTATCCCATTCAGGGTGAAGGTTCAGAGTCGAAGAGCTGCTCCCAGTTGTCATGGAGTGAGAGGCAGTGTACCAATGGAAAGGTTCCCAATCTGTAACAGGACTAACACATATAAACACACAATTCACATCTATGGACGATTTAGAGCCACCAATTAATCAGCTCTGCAAAACCTTCGGGGAGGAAGCAGAAATATCCAGAGAGAGCTGATGAAGATGTGGGGAGATGAATGCAAGCTTTAGTGGATTCAAACCCTGGACCATGTGGTGCTAACTACCACACCAATGCGCCATCATGCAGATCTCAGTCTTTTATGATGAGTTGAAGGGGCTCACTACAGGATACATTTCAAATTAAAAGCACAATTTTTAAGAAAAGTTAATATAGTGGCAGTTTACAGGTAGCAAAAAAGCGGCCTTCATTATTTAAAATATTATCTTACACATATTATTGTTTACTGTGGTGTTACATTCTATAAACTGATTTTTATCCATCTGTGCTGTGTAGCTCACTCTGACAATAAGCATATTAAAGCTGTGTCCACACTGGAAGCGATTTGCTCAGCGTGCACCATTTTGAAACTGACTACTAGTCGCTTGTGGACATTTCAGTCTCCGGTTCCCTGATATGTCAATCAGCGGTTTCCTGCACTGACACTGGTAGTCGCTTCAGTTGGTTGCCTACAAGCTGAATTTGAAATTTGTCTCGCTTACCCACTTCAAGTCGCCAGCAGTTATTTTGCCTGCAGTCGCTTGAAGTCGCCAAATGTTATTGGTATATTATGCTCTCTGATGGCCACATCACTTCCAGTGTGGATGCAGCTTTAGAAGCTACTGCTGTAACAGCTGTGTGAGGCTGTAATTAAAGCAGTGCTTTGAGCTCAATGCTATTGCCAATAAGTTCCCGTGCTCTTAGAGGCGAGACTGTTATTTAGATGTTAAGCAGTTTGACCACAGCAGCTTAACATGTTAGCATTTTAGCGAGTGATAAATAACAGTAAACACAAAGCACAGACACTAAATAATGCTGCTAAATGTAGTTATGCAAACTGACCGGAGGAAAACACGAATGACCTACTTTGTGAATTATATGAATGTATTTATTTATATAAAAAGTGAAATAAAACTGGTAATAGGAGATGGTAAGTTTATAATAATAGTCATTACTCTGATCTAAATTTACTGCTCTTGTATTGATGTTTGTGTCAATGGCAGTGGCAGGTGGGTTTCATAGTTTGCATATGAATGGGAAGCTTTAACACTGGATGTTGTTTTTGAATAAATTTTTGAAGGAAATAAATCGCTTTCTTTTGTATTTTGTATTCAAAAGTGAAACACACCTAATTACCATCCTTACCAGCCTAACAACATAGAAATTAGAGTGGATACAGATTTTAGATGAAGCAAACAGCAGCACAAAAACAGAAACTATGTCATGAATGTAAATATGCAGTCAAAGCGACATGATTATACACACAGTACACTAATACAGATACCTGTTTTTCCTTTTATGCTACCATTGCCTTAGCAGAAATAAATTCTCTCTGCTTTCCCCCTTACCTAAAACTTCAGTATCTCTGTAATGGGTATCTCTGCTTTTACCCACCACACCAATGCCAACAACACTGTTCTGTCCTTTGTCAGATTCAGTTTTCCACCATCAGAGAGAACACTGCACAAGTACTGACTCCTGCGTAGACTGTCAACATCCATAGTGAGATTCTAGACAAGCACAAGCAACGTCTGCGCACAGCCTCAAATGCAACCACAGCCTAATACTCCAGGTTAACACTGCACAACATCCATCAAATCAGCCTTTTCCTCTCTGAGGAACCTGGACAGCTCTTTGCTCATGCTCTAATCATCTCCAATTTGAACCACTGCAGCTTCCCTTCTAGCAAAGTACAGCTTACTCAGAATGTTGTAACCTACTGTAGCTTATTTCAGGTTCTTCAAAATGAAACCTTGCCTCATTTGGATGTTTTTTTTTTCAATGGGTGCCAATACACAACTTAATATTGCTACTGACACTGTAAGAGTGTGATCCCGGTGGAGGCACTGCAGGACTGTTTTGAGCTAACAGAATAGAACATGGTCTGTGGAGTACAATCAGAGGACAAAGCAGAGTCCCCCAGCTATATAACATTGTATTTTTTTTTATGTGGACCCTTCAATTTCATTAAACAGTTAGCTGTTTTCTTTGCTTCACTTTAAACAAGCACTGGGAAACAAAGGAAATGAAATCCCGTCTTAGGGTAGAAAAGGGGTTTGAGGGCTGACAATAGGGAGGAAGTTAAGCTGGTCTGTTAGTGCTGAGAAGGAGAATAAAAGATTGATACAAAGGGACATAATTGAAGACAAACTACAACAAAACAGTGTGCAGGAGGTGTGGAGTGGGATGAGGATTACTTGGTACAAGATGGCAGGCCAAATGGGGAAAGTGAATAAAAATAGAGTGAATAACTTAAGCCCAGTATTGAAGAGGTTCATTGTGGAGACCAGGCTGCTTACACCTACTACCCCGGGTTGACAGGCCTAATTAGTACAACAATGTGACTGATTACAACGCTGCTTCCCTGCCAGGGTTCACCTTTACAGTCTCCGGTCATTCAGACTCCAGAGTTGCAGCTTTACTGAGAAGGGCAAGAATGAATCCGGGTAGAACTGCAGGAAGTCTAATGCTAGATAAAAGATCCGATTAAGGATTTCAGCCTGTGAATATATAGCTGAGGGTCAGTGTCATCGAAAAATGTTGTTTTTTTTTTATGATACCAGAAGATGGAAAGGCAGCTCATGAGCAGTGACACGAAGCTGCTTTTTTAGGATGGAGTGACGTATACTTTAAGAGTCTGCCTTTTTAGTATGCTGGAGAGGCAGACACTGAACAGCCAGAGAATCCAGAGATCCAGTTCAGGATATGTTCATATTTCTTTGTCTGTATCATCATATAATATGCTATAATACTCATATACCCATAGTTTAAAAAAACCCCAACAACATTTGTTTCTGCCCCTTGTTCCTGTCTGCAGTGGCTGTATCGAGGCCACTCCTTAACTTGATTTCAAGCTAAGTGATGAAGGACAAAATCTGCTGTCAGCTTCAAAGTGATGGCAGTGGTTTCTTGTGGATGTTTCGGGCTTTGGTTACCTTGATAAGCCTCCAATGTATTTATGTCAGTAAACAGTGTCCTGCACTCTCATTGGTTGTCTATTGAATCACATGCCTGGAAATGAAGAAACTTTTTCCTGTCCAGTGTTTATTTTGTCCATAGCAGCTTGAATCAACAAATGTCATTCCGTTTGTCTGGTCTCTCATTACGATGTCACAGCGAATCACTTCTAGTGTGAACACAGCTGAATTATAAAGTTAATTCACTTTAATGTAATTTAAGAGTGCATTATTGCACAGAAAATGGACTTTATTAATTTATAGTGCATAGAAATTCTCTTATTGAGGGATCTGATCTTTTCTTCCAGTAGGTACAGGAGGAAAGATATATATTTGTGTCAGTATATATTTATACTGACACAAACATACTGGACTCATTTAGAAGAAAGAAATCCTCTCATTATCATCATCGGGACTTGTTTACAAAAACAAAAACAGCTGAGGGTCTTAATGCAGTAAAGAGAAACTGCAGGCTGGCACAAGACAACTCAATCAGCGCGTAGTCTCAGTTTCCAAACGGAGATGCTAATCAAGAACACAAATGATTACAACTGACATACACACAGAATATTATAATCTAATAGAGCAACACCAAGAAAACAAAACAGCAGACTGCTGCAATGTAAACACCATCAGCTCTGTGCGGCAGGAACTGCGAAGCAGCTTGATTTTGATTGCCGCCATCTTCATCACAACATCCAACCTGTGATTGCTGCAGTGTTCAAAAAGTTGGTGCGTCCCTCAAATTGCAATATGAATCACCTGCCTGCAAGATCTACACATTAGAAAGATTTACCATAAGACGCATCAATGCATAAAACCGCTCTGTAAGTTTATGTTTATCTCTATATTTCTCTGCATGTAAATGTGATCTGATTGCTACAAGACATAATGTGCCTCCACATGTAGTTGTGGGAGGCTACAGTATAAATTATAGAGTAGCTTAGTAAGTGAAACTACTCAAACATTAAAACTGCAGCTGTTAACAGCAAAGGGTTGCAGTGGGTCAGAGATGCATTAACTCACACACTCATAGCGTCATAAAAAATATAGGAAAAGTATTTCATTCAAACCTAACTTTGCCATTAACGAAACTCTCTGCACATACAAACTCACACTTTCATTTCCCTCAGTAAACTGTCCAACCATCAAATCTTTACACTTCCGAATGATGAGAATAGAACTGTGACTTCACACTTGTCTGTACCTACACAGCACATTCTGGGCATGTTATCTATAGTTAAATTTAGCTCCATTTTGAGTTGATATACCAAGCGTCCTCTAGTTTCACCAACAGCTTCAATATTTTTGTTAATCTGTATGACCTGCTGTGATTTTTTTCTGATTTTCTGTCACATTAGCTGTCACAATAGCGGCTGCTCATATTAAACGAGATTTAATAATGAGGTCTGCATATGTGCATGAAATCTATGCGAGCCGAAAGCTTAGGCGTTACCCTGCTTTTAGTGCTCGATTCTTCCTTCTCTCTCTTTGGTTTGATTGATGTCAAATGGAGAGGAATGGATTTTCTTGCATGGTAAACACAGACACAGAAAGAGCTTTGGGTCTGAGAGCTTGAAACTTGAAAAATATTTTCCACTGCTGTGCTCGGGAGTACACTGCAAATAGGATTTCCACTTGTTTTGGTTGTTTAGGATATCTATATTTGTTTGACTTTTTCAAAGAAAGTACTACAGAAATGACCAACAACAGCCAAAAGCCAACAGTTTTGTTTCTTCCACTTCACTCTTTCATCAACAGAGCCCATAATGAAGCTGTAGCTTTTTCTTTCTTTCTTTTTTGTTGTTTGAAATTTAAATGAGACATTTTAATCACAATACAGACAGTAAGAAAAGCTTAGTGTTACATTATGGTCTTGTGAATTTTTCCATAGTTTTCAGCTTCAAACACGTGTGTGAGTGTGAGCATACTATATGTTGGGTCTCACAGACCTGTTTATATTGCAGTGTGTATGTATGTTGTCATATGGTCCTTGGAATCAGTGCTTTGTCAGTAAAGGGCTTTTGTATCTTTTAACAAAATATTAATATTCATTCATATTAAAAATTAATATTAACACTTTGAATATCCATCCATCCATTCGCTTATCCTTTTCAGGGTCGCGGGGGGGCGCTGGAGCCTATCCCAGCTGTCATAGGGCGAGAGGCGGGGTACACCCTGGACAGGTCGCCAGTCTGTCGCAGGGCCAACACACAGAGACAGACAACCATTCGCACTCACATTCACTCACACATTCACACCTAGTGGCAATTTGGATTATCCGATTAACCTATCCCCACAAGCTGCATGTCTTTGGATGGTGGGAGGAAGCCGGAGTACCCGGAGGGAACCCACGCAAACATGGGGAGAACATGCAAACTCCACACAGAAGGACCCCGGCCTGATGGTGGAAATGAACTCAGGACCTTCTTGCTGTGCGGCAACAGTGCTAACCACCGTGCCACCCACTTTGAATATAAATTACAAAATGAAGTTTTGGAAGACTGCCTGTGCCCATACACCCATTCCACTTCACACCTCTTCCTGGGCCCTGTTTCAGGAAGCCGGTTTAGTGGAAAAACTGAGTAAGTATACCCTGAGTTAACGAAAACTCTGGGTTTTCGGTTTCACAAAGCGAGTTCAGCTGAAGCCTGAGTGAGTCACTATGACGACACACGCCGTGAAGCTAACCTGCCCCCTAGCAGGTTTACTACAACTAACCCTGACTGACCCCGCCTCTTTGTCGGAAACCTGACAGCAGGAAGTGTCGGACATGGCGTGTCCCTTCCTTGAAGAGCCAGTAGATCGTGAAGCCCAAATTCTCCGCAGAGCTCTCCGCCGGGAGAGAGTGATCAGAGCGCGTTTGGACATTTTATCATTTCCTGATGATTTTCTGTGTGAACGTTACCGTTTCTCAGCACAATCTATAAGTTGTTTGGATAACATCCTCAGGCCATATATTACGCATGTGACACATCGTGGACATCCTCTCAGTTCTGTACATATTATTTGTATTGCACTTCGGTTTTTTGCAAACGGGAGCTTTCTGTATAATATTGGTGACGCTGAGCACGTTTCCAAGGCTACCGTCTGTCGGGCAGTCAGGAATGTTACAGTTGCACTGAAACGTCTCCTGTACTCGTTTGTGGTGTTCCCCGGTCATAGACCCACAAGATTTATCAAAGAGGGATGCCACAAAATTGCAGGTATCAGGATGACCAAAACTTAATTTATGATGTGGTGATACTTGGACTACTACTTAAATTTTACATTTATTTTCACGGTTCCCAGGCGTGATTGGCTGTACAGATGGCACTCACATTCCAATCATTGCTCCTTCAGTAAATGAAGGAGACTATGTGAACAGGAAGTCTTTCCACAGCATTAATGTACAGGTACATAGTTCCCTGTAGCATTTCAAACTAACAAATTATTTCATTATAGTAATGGATGCTAATTTGTGTTCTCTGCACTGTGAAGATCATATGTGATGCTGCCAACATTATCACAAATGTGGAAGCCAAGTGGCCAGGCTCTGTCCATGACTCACAAATATTCCGTGAATGTACACTGAGCACAAAATTTGGACATGGTGAGTTGAGAATACTTTAAAATATATAAAGACCAATTGCTTCAGGGACATTTGAACTGAAGTGTATCCTTCTGTCTTAGGAGAGTTCACTGGCTACTTGCTTGGTGATAGGGGGTATCCATGTTTACCCTATTTGCTTACCCCTTACTCTGACCCTGAACCGGGCCCACAGCAGCGATATAATCTGGCTAATTGCAGGACAAGAGCCAGAATTGAAATGACTATCGGAATGCTTAAGGCCCGGTTCCAGTGCCTGCAAAGACTCAGGGTCACCCCAGAAAGGGCATGTGACATTATTGTGGCATGTGTGATTCTTCACAACATTGCCACAATTAGAGGAGAACACTGTCCTTCTGAACCAAACATCAGCAGTGATCCAAACCATGAACATCCTGACCCTCCCACGGACATACAAGATGGAAGCGCAGTCAGAGACACCATATGTCACAATCATTTCCTTTGACCTATCACCTCAACATGTTGAAAGAAGAATAAACAGATTTTTTGTTCAACTGGCTTTATTGGTCGCCTGTATTTCCTGTACACAAAGTATTAAAAGATGTAAACCTCATAAAGTGTCTCTGTTGCTTCCTCCTCTGTAACAGCTGTCAATGTTTCTTCATTATTTTCCTGTAGTAAAGAAGTTAACAACATTGCTGTTCTACTGTAAACTCATATAATCTGTGGAGTATTACTCACAACTGCATGTTGGTCTGGCTCAACAGGAGGCTGCACCAGATGCAGTACACCATCACCATCAACTGATAGAATATGAGGTTTACACAGGTCACTTATAACTTACAAGGGACCAAATGGCAATTAACAAACATACCAATCACCTTACACTTCATTGTCATTATGCTCTCAAAGACAACCAAGACTGAGGGAAGGCAAAATCAGTAGGAAAATAACTTCACTACAAAATAATCCATTATGGTAAAGAGTTTATCAAATGAATGAGCAGCACTGCAAAGGTGACTGTGAAGAAAGGATGTATGCACATCATGTATTATTTTGAATTTACCCCCTATGTAGGCACTTGCGGGGTTATTGACTCAGAGGATGTCCCCGCAGAGATGCCTTCGGCCACAGGGCGCCCACTGTTTTGGCTGAGGGCCAACTGCTCAGCCTCTGTGAGTGGTGGAGGACCCCCACCTGTTTTTCGGGCCTCCGCTTTTTTTCTGTTGGCTATAACGGGCCACATTTGAGCATACAGAGTAAGCAAATATGTACTTGTAATGTGCTCAGATAATTTCTTACAGAAGATAAGTGCTTACAGAAAGAAAATTAATGTAGCCTCTAACTGCAATTGATTTACATGGGACAAACAGACCAAGCACTATGGCTCATAATACAATTACACCTCACCTGTTTGGACTATATTTTTATATTTCATTTTTACTTGCTGCCAGGAACGTTTGGGGCCTGTTGGGTTGCACCTGCGCTCACATCACATCACAAAATAAAATGTATAAAATAACGAATAAAATAACATATGATAAAATAACGTGTTAAATGGGTGGTAATCCCTAGATCAATGTTTATATTAACACTCACGCATTGGCTATGTTTTGCCATGCATGCTCCCTTTGTTTTGCAGCTGAGGCTGTGTTACTTTTTTTCTGAGAAATTTGCATGTTATCGGCATATGCTGCCATCAGAATTTCGGCCTCAAGCGCTGTAAGATACATTGACCGCGCCTTCTTTCCCTCCGTCTCCATGGTGACTCGCTTAATCTGTGCTCCACTGATCAGGGCTTTATGTATCCTCGTCCGCGCGCTTCACTTGGTGTTAAAGCAACTCCGCGTTGACTGAACTAATTGTTATCAGCCTTTCTGAAACCGAATATTCCGAGTTGGACAGTTCGGGGTTACTCAACCCTGCGTATCGTTTTTCACTCTGAGTTTTCTAAACCGGCTTCCTGAAATAGGGCCCTGGTCTCTGTCATCCAGCCAATATTGCAATTTGTTTGGCTATAACTGATAGGATACGTGACATCTTCACTCTCCCGCAGTCTTCAAACTGTTCATCTGTAGATAGAATTTAGTGCTCGAATCATGTCTGAAGTAGAAGGTAAGACCCCTCTCTAAACCAATCCTTTCCTGTCCTTTCTCAGGTACCTGCCTGACCCAGACCATAGCGTAGCTGCTGAATGTGAATCCAGAGGCTCATCAGTTTAATCTGTGTTCATGCCCACATGTCTTTGAATTGTGAGACAATTCTTTTTTTGTTTGCTGTCTGTATAGGCATTGAAACTAGTAAAGAAGAAAATGAAAATGAAGAGATTTTTATTTATTTTTTGTGCATTTGTTTGTTTGTTTGTTGTGTCTCCTGCTAATTCACTATCAGATTGTTATGTCACTGCAAATGTGCAATCAATTAATGTGTTAAGTGATGTGTTTTATTTTTATTGTTATTAGGAAAGTCCACTGTCAGTTTTCACATCTGTCTTGAGCTGACAAAGTGTAGTATTTGGTAGTAATTGGCATGAATATTTTTGGTATTATGTGTAGTATTTCTAAAACAAATTTGTGGAACTATCAGTTTATTTTCCTCACTGCTTTTTGTGTTGTGTAACTGCTCTCAGTGGAATTCACTGTTTATTTACCTTTTTTTTTTTGCCTGTCCCATTTGGATCTTTAGCCATCAGAATTGCTGTCTGAAGGCCAAGAAAGATGCCAAGCGGATTTACTTTACCAAGTGGATCATCATGGCCTTGCCATATTGGTGCATATGATTGACCTTTATTATAATTATGTATTTATTTGATTTTCGGTTGTTACAAACGGGCAGACATGACTGGGGGACAGGACAGGGAGAAAGAATCAAATAAAGAGAGGGAGAGAAAGAAACATAGAGGGGAGAAGAGATGGTGAGAAAGGTGGGACGAAAAAAAAGAAAAACAAACAAAACACCTGGATCACCTGTATGGAAATAAAAAAAAGAGCAACATAATAAATACAACACCATCACAATAAACTAGCTAACAGTAGATACTAAATATTACATGCTATTGTGCATCACGCAAGATCAACAGCGCACAATGTTCTTTGAGGTAGCAGCCAAGAAAGGTGTAGTTTGTGTCTGTGAACACCTGTGTGTACACCTGTGTGGATCAGCATGCTTGTATTCAAAAGGTTTCTCCATGTAACAATCTGCTAGGGAGTGTGGGGAGCCATAGCCCCGTCCCCCAGGGCAAGAAGCAGGTATGGAGGAGATCCAGGTACCCCCGCCCCCAGAGGGGCAAACCGTACTCGGACCCAGGAGATGTAACCCTTCTCTCTGGGGTGGAGGAAAGCAGACCACCTTGTTGTCTGCAGTAGCAGGGAGGCCCCGCATCCCAGACCCCAATCTGACAGCCAGCACCTCCTCCCAGCCCCGACGGTTAACAGAACGGTGAAGACCCCAAACCTCCCTCTGCCTGCTCATATGTAGTGTTACTGCGTGCTGTTCTAAAGTGCATTTAAAACCCAGGAGGGCATGGTGCTTCCTGCCAGAGAGCAGCACAGTTCCTCCCGAAAAAGCTGTAGCTTTAGATAGGTTCATGCTAAAAGACAAAGCTGTTCCATCTATAAAGGGAGATGTTAAAGAGTTGGAACTGCAAGCTGCAAGTAACATTTCACTGAAATCTTTGTACTTCATTAGACAAAATGGTTTTCTGTGAAGGGAATGCTTGTATTGTGTTCTTTATAATTCTTTGAAGTATTTAAATTTGTTTATTTTTTTTACAAGACTATTTTAGAAGTCTGAAATTGATTAATGGTTGCAAGTAACCTCCGGTGGATGAGATCTTCCTTGACTTCCTTAAGGCTTAACATGCTTTGGAGCTGAAAAGAAAAGGAACCAGAGGATAGATTCCAGCTTCAGGAACATCGCACTCCTCAGCCACTCCTCAGAACATCACATGCTGGAAAGTCTATGCCAGCGTACTGGAGATAAGAGTTCTTCCAATAGTCAAACTTTGGATCCAGGAAAAACAATGCGATTTTCATTCTGGTCCTGGAATGCTGGACCAGCTCATTATCCCTTTAAGAATATTCAAGGATTCGTGATAGCTTGCCAGCTAGTCTACATGTGATTTATGGACCTGGAGTATGTTCCTTTGGGTGTGGTTGTGATTCTTTGGGTTCACTGAGCAATAACCTCCAGTTTGCACTGGGAAATATGCAACTCCCCAGTGGCTGGGATGAGAATTAACATCTTCGAGTCCTGTTTTTCAGCTGGAAAAAAGTGGAGTGCTCACTTTGGGTTGTGAACAATTTGCTGCTACAGGTGTTGGAGGTTAGGCATAGCACCTGCAGTCATGGGGATGCTGTACAAGTCTGCTGTGATGAAGAGACAGCTAAGTGTGAAAGCAAAGCTGCCAGTTTACCAGTAAGTAGTGGTGCAACAATATCTCACGGTTCGGATCGGATCACGGTTTTAAGTCACGGATCGGATCAATTTTTGGATCAGCAAAAAAAGAAAAAATTTTAACATTTACCTATTAACTTATTTAAGTATTTTTTGCCTATTAAAGACATTCAACTCAAGACTCATTCCACGCAATTATATAAAAACAAATTAAGGGCAATATAGGGCAGTACAGGGCTTTGTATCTACCACTCCGCTGTGATATAATGAGCTGTCATGGTCACGTAGCTTTCCGTTGACCTGGAGGTCCACCCATTTGTAGTTGGGCAACAGAAGATGCCTGGGACAGTTCAGCCACAACTTTAAACTTTTCCTGCTCATACATGCTGGATGTGCAACGGGATATCATAGCGTGGCTCAAGCACATTCATCATAGTTTAAACCCCTTGTTTTGCACAACGGAATACGGCCTCCCGTCTGCAGCTAAACACCCCAGTAGCTTTTGTAATAGCTTTAGCCCGGTCGGACTGGGCAGCAAAGGGCTGTTTAAATGCCGCAAACTCCTCTGCTCCTCCACTTGGACCACCAGCGCCGGCCATAACTATCACTTGACAGACTGACCACGCGCACCATACACAGACTTTTCTTTTTCTTCTTTTTCGAATCTTCGGATCACGTGCGTGCCAAACCGTGGAGTAGGATCGGTTCAGATTACGGATCAACTGTGATCCGTTGCACCACTACCAGTAAGT
Organism: Aulonocara stuartgranti; assembly: GCF_965226115.1. Taxonomy (NCBI): domain Eukaryota; kingdom Metazoa; phylum Chordata; class Actinopteri; order Cichliformes; family Cichlidae; genus Aulonocara; species Aulonocara stuartgranti. The sequence continues at coordinate 17,943,435 of NC_138945.1, read as the reverse complement.
CTACACTCTGACCCTCATCAAAGCCAGTTTAGCTGGTTCTGCATTTTACTGGGATGCCCCCTGAAAGGCAAAGTTTTCCAAGTACATTCTACCAAGAGGAGGCCACAGGACAACCCAGAGCACACTGGAGAGTCTACATCTCTGGCTGACTTGCAAACACCTTGGAGGTCTAGGTGTCTCTGCTGACCCATACCCAGATAAGTGATGGATGGATGGATGGATGGATGGATGGATGGATGGATAAACGTGACTAATAGTGATGTGAAATTTACTTCATTGGTGAAGTTTCAAGTGGAAAGAAGTGGAGTCCCAGGATAAATGTATATAGGTGGAAGAAAGCATGAGAGGCTCCCTTCAAAAAGGAGTCAAGACAGTACAATATAAACGCATGTATGAGTGGAGATAAATGCTTTAAACTACTTCCACACAATTTCAAGATGGTTTCTTACTTCAGTTTATGAGATTTACTTCTACTGTTAAGTCATTATGGTGGCAGGCTTCAGTATCATGACTCAAGCCTTACTTTACAGCTTGTGAAAATATATATGTTTTTTCCTGTTCTGGGATCATCACTTGCTCATATCCAAATACTGTGGAAATTGTAAATCATCTGATACTTATATATTGCTTTTCTACTCAATTTGAGCACTCAAACTGACTTCCATCACAAGTCTTTTTCATCCAATCGCACACATTCATACAGCACTTCTATTTTCTATTCAAACAGTATCAATATGTGGCAAAAAAAGGAAAAAAAAGAAGGATGCATACCAGTATACCAGTCCTTCACATGAACGGAGGACTCAGGGATCAATCCAAGCACCTGAGCTACAGTGTTTAGGTTTCACTTAGGTTTACGTCTCTGATATTTATGTGACCATTTTCATATACTGTTTTTATTTGCTCCTTCAACAGACCAATTTTCTTCTTGGAAATCAATAATGTTTTTCATCCACTAGCTGTGTGTGGAAGCCTGTATCTAATTTCAAGCCTTGGTGTTGGCACGTGAGGCTGCAAAGGGACCACTACTGTCTGCATACACGCTCTACCTCCAGGCTATAGACACACCCTACACTCCATCCAGTGCTCTGCAAGCTGTTGCTATAATCCACTTAGCTCTCCTTTCCATGCTACGACCTGGTCATCCTTCCAGCCCGACCCCCCTTCTCTGCCTCCTTGAGCTTAATAGTGGAGTGACCTCCCTACTCCAGCCAGAACATCCGACTTTTACAAGTTTCTTCTATTAAAGAAATACCTCATATGCCCTCTCTTTCCACTCGATAAATTCTCAAGGCTTTTCTATTTTTGTGGACTAACGTCCCCTTTTTCCACAAGATTCTGCCTTACTTTATAGTTTTTAATTGTTTAACTCTTTGATTTCTTTCCAATGATTTTAGACCAAAATAACACTCATCTATAATTGACTGAGACAGGACTCTTCCAGACACTAAACCAAGGCACAATGTACATTTCAATTCCTTTAATTTTAAATATGTTTATATCGTCTATCCTGTAAAATAGTCAGATGTCTATTCATATTAATGTACAGAATTCACCTGCTTGCTGCTACTACTGCACATTCACCCAATGTATATACTATACTATACATATATATATAAAGAACCTTGAACCTTGAACCTTTTGACCCCAATAGAATTACTATCAGTATCACTTTTGTGAATTTTGGATGCATTTTCTCTGCTCCACATATTACATGTCACTGCAGGTAAGACCATCTGCTATATGTATAAAATGTAAAAATGGAAACGCAACGTGTGCCAGATCTACATGACAGCCAGCGCATGAGGTAGCTGGCTCATCACCGCGTTCATATCCTGACACTCTGCTGGGACGGTGACAGCAAAGTCAACGTGGGTGAGCTGTAATCGGTACTGAATAGGATATACTCTTGTGACTCAGGCGACAGGGAGATGCACAGATTCAAAGCAAAACAAACATATCAACATACAAGCTAAGACTTTGATATTTTCTAGAGGGACAAAAAACTAGAACACATTCAAACACTCAAAAATTATGAAACCTCTCAGTGTGGTCTTGTACCTGATGGTGAAAGAGTGCCGTGGTGTGAGGCCAGGGTGACAACCAAGCACTGGTTGGGATGAAAGGTCAGCAGACAGAGTGATTCCAGAGCCCTCGAGGACCAGGGCGATGTGGTCGGGCAGCAGCTCGGGGGTCTCAGAGGCAAAGGTGATGAAGAGAAGCTGGCCATAGCTGTAGACTTTGTGACCCAGGAATTTCACTAGAGTGGTAAGGGCAGATGTTAGAAAGATGCATGGATGGAGTTTTATTACTGGAGTCTGAGTCAGCTCTGTGCCATCAATGTAGTAAATATAGAGCTAAACTTTTGTGTATAAGCATGGTGTTTTTGGAAGTAGGATTAATTGTTTTTGTGCTTTTCAAAGAATCTGCCAGTTCCTTTCACTTTGAGTTGATGTGTGTGTTCATGAGGGCAGTGGAGTACAAGCTTTTTGAGATCACGTGGAGCACTGCAGGAATCTGCGTGTAATTACCCACCCTCTAGGCTTTGGCTCCTCATATAACAGGACTTCAAAGCTTTTTAGCTACCACAAGATACCCCCCACTACCGCTACCACCCCAAACTGGCCAAAAGAACATCACACAAGAGTTATATGCTTCTGATGTATAAAAATAGGCAAAAATCTTCCACTTTCTCATTATGCAGATTTGAAAAATGTAAAAAGCCCAAGCCATTGTATAGATCCTGTACAGTTTTGCTCTAAAAATGCACAAATTATAACAATTTCTATTTAAAGAAAAAATAAAAAAACAGAAATAAAGCAAGCTGCCGTTCTCTACAATACCTGGATGAGTGAGTGGGCAAAACTGACAGGTTGCACGCTTGGTTGCCATCTTGTTTTTGAGCGTAATGGTGTGTGAAGTACATCCTGAACTCTTTTGGGGGTTGAGAGGGCTGTGGACTTGAAAGAATCGTTTTGCTTGCGAGGGGCCTCTGGCGTCACTCAGAACAATTCACCTGTCTTATCATCTAATATCTGCTCAACCAGGAGCTGGCTTTTATTATCTGGGCTGTGCCCTTACATGTGCAGCTTGCCCTCGCTGTGACGTCCACAAGCGTGTTAATCGATGGTTTTTACTTGACCTCTCTCTCACCTGCCTTTTTGCACTGTGACTTGAAGTGTTGCTTTTCACCAGTGCTGCTTGCAATTACCTGACGATTTGTTAAAGTGCCTTGGTTAAGTACTGTTATACACTATTGCTTTAATAAAATGAAGCTTAATTATTATTTCGATTTGGTCTGGACCGTGTTTCTTCTTTTATCACAGTATGCAAATTATCATCAAGTAAATGATGTTTAATAAATGTATAACACAACAGATTCTTATATAGGTAGTCATGCTGTAGCTTCAGCAACTTTTCCAGTGAGACTTTTGTAACTCTAATGTAAGGATTATTTTTTTTCCAACATGAAGTGACAGACTATTATGTCTAATAAGCTGCAAGCTTTCACACATGTTTAACTCCTCTCTGGAGGGGAGAGGGAGGGGAAACAGGAGGACAAAGGAGGGAACAACTAAGCTGTAGTGCCTCTTCACCTCACTGTGCAATACCTTTTGTGCAATACTTTTGTAAATAGTCAACGGTGCAATAGACTCAATACTTGAAATGTGCAATTCACTTGTATTTTTATTTTTATTCCTATTTATTCTATTTATCCCCTTCGTATATTTTATTTATATTGTCTCTGTATTTATATATATGTGTGTGTGTATAACTCTGTAACTTCTGTCGGTGCTGTGCTTTTTTGGAAATCGAATTTCCCAGAGGAACCCACCCGAGGGATTAATAAAGTTCTATCTTATCTTATCTTATCTTACATAAGAAACCAAGCTCAAAAACCAAGCCAATGCATCACACTTCCATCACAGTTGCTAACATTTTTTTTTCTTTTTTGCAACAATGCATGAACGAGGGATCGGCACTGTGTTATTGATATGTATTAATCCCTATCAGTAGGATTAGTATTTGTGGGAAATGAAAAACAGGCAGTAATAAAAGGGAGAAGGCTTCAATTACACGACCAATCAATAGCACTCGTCTAAGTCTAATAAGGCATCATTCATGTAAACACAAGATCAAAATCAATTGAAACAGGCACAGCGAATCAGAACAAGGATAAGTGGTTTCACAAGCAGCTGCTGAGGACGAAACATTTACTCATTTTGAAATGAGCTGTCGCAGGTCTTAGTGTAATTTCAGAATCAATCGATGTTCCTAACTGTTAAAAAAACAGGTCAAGGTCAAGAAGGAAAAGAGGCTAAGCTAACTCATTGACCAATTAAAGACTAATTCCTTCATAGAGCACCTTCTAAACATCTAAACCATTAGAAAAAATGACCAATATTGCAAGGCCAAGATGTTTAGACCCAAAGACTGAAACACCTCCACATGATGCGGTGATGCAAGGTAAATAATTCAAGTCTGCATTTCACAGCAGTTGATAAACACAATTCTGTTTAAAGCTTTAACACTGATTTATGGATCACATGGGGCAACAGCTAGTTTTATTAGCATTAGTTTGCTGCAGGCTAAAATGCTCCAGCTTTCATTTGGCAGATCATAAGACAACAAATGACTCCAAATTCAGGACTGTCCATGTGGACTGGAGGTTTGGCAGCAATAAAAATATAGATAGTCAAGCAAGATGTGTAGCTGTCTGGCTTGTCATAATGTGCTCTATATAATGGTGTTGCATTTACTTGGTCAAAACTTCTCTACTGGTATAAATTAATATAGTTTTCTTTTCTAAATTTATTTTATTAAAGATGTAAACACAAAAGATTTTAGTAGAAAACACAAAGGTTATAAAAGAAAGAAAGAAATGATCATCTACTAATACACAAATAATGTATCCTAAGACATGCGGCCAAAAAAAGGGAAACATTATTTTGTGTATTTATTTGTATATGTTCAGATGTACAGTCAGTAATTTCTTACCTTTCTATAGGCTTCATGTTTTCAGCTATATTTCTAGTAAACGTTTGCTCATTTATATTTTTAATTAAATAAACTTTTAAAAAAACCTTCTACAGATTAAATCAGCATGGACGTGGGGGTGTTAGGACTAAATATATATATTTAGTTTCACATAAATCTGTAACAAAGCATTGTTTAATAGACAGAGCATGTTTATGCATTCAGTGTTGCTCATGCTATGCGGGCACCAACGTTCAAAGTTACAATTTCCCTATAGCTTATATTTTTTCTCATACAGGGTGACATTTTCTACTATCTGAGCTGTTAGTAAAACTAAACAGAAAAAATGATCACAGCATAAACTACATTTTTCAAAACTTGTTTTACTGTTTTAACAATTGCTTTGGCACTTTTTGTCTGACCACTTTTGTTAACCAGTGATGGGTTGTACCTCACCAAAAGCCTCTAATTCATGTGTCAAAATTAAGCTTTTATTTCGTGGAATAAATGGTGGCAATTACCAAAATGACAAGTTTTTTGACATTGTGTAAGCCAGGGTGGGTGACTTTTTTTTTTAGATTAACAATTTGACTAAATGAGAGTGGACTTATTTGTGTCTCTAACGCTGTAGTCCTATTAGTTTTCTACCAAAGAACATTCTGCTATTGTACATCACTGTAAGGGAAAGGGTAAAAGAAAAAAAGGGAGACAGTTACTCAAGGACTCTCAGTAAAAACAAATGACGTTGTTGTGTCAAAGTTGTGTCAGTTGTATACAGTTTGAACATTCTTGGTCATGTATATCCTCTTAGTCAAAATTAATTGTGTTTCTACAAATGAATTAATTAATGTTTTTACCCTCTAAAACATCTGATCATTATTTCATTGTGTGAGTCATCACTTGCATAATAATTAATCTGTCAAAATCTGAGGTAATTGTAAAACATGCTTATAGAAAATAATGGTAACAGAGCTCTGACAATTTCTAAACATGGAGCAGACAAATTTGTCTATTATAGATTTTATTTGTAACGCCTGTTCATAGAGGAGAGAGAAGTGTAACAATTGGATGGGACGGATGTCCCATTCACACCATTTTGACCCTTTTGCAGTGCAAAGGAGAGCATTGGGTGTGGGGTTGATGATAATCTATGGCCAAACTGAGTGGTAAGATTTCCTGTCATTCCTCACACTGTTTTGTTCTAACAGCAGTTTTATTTTTAGCTGCGACCATGACTGATGTTTTACAAATCTTTGACTTAGCTTCATGTGTTCTTGAACAATACCTATGGATGCATTTCAATAAAATGGAACTTTATGTATTATCTCTGCCATCTTCTCTTTGAGATGACATAGATGAACTCTTTTATAAGGTTCTGCCTCGACTGTCAGTCTCTCAAACACTACACAACAAGGACTCAAAAATGTATCACCACCAGCACCAGATCATTGTTGCACTGTAAAAACAGTCCAGGTAGAGCTAATTTATTTTGGAATCAGACAAGTGTTTATTACCAACATTTGGGTAGTGATGCACTGTAATGAGTAATGTAAGAAACTTGTGCTCACCGAACTATTACTTTTGAAATGATTAATAGGAAATACATACTGAACATCCCGTGCATAACTGTGGGTAATGAGCCCAGTAATACTATTGTGTGACTAAGCTAATATTCTCTCCTAAAGTGCTCCCTTATGGTGGTGAGGGCTTCGTTTTCAGATGTAGCTTGTTGGCTATTATTCTGCTGGGGGTTTGATTTACGTCATGTGGTTCCCGGGAGTTCTCTCTCTGTCTGTAAGGAACTGAGGAACCAAGGGATAATTACTCACAATCCTAATAGACCATCGAAGAATAGCCCCACTTGCAGGCCAATCTCCAAAGTAATGAATCACTATAGAAAAAACAATGAAAGGATTATTCATGCGTAAGTGTGATTTGCAGTCTGTGTATTTCCAAGGATTTATATTCATTCATCATCTCACATGAGAAATTGGGGAGGATTTAAAAATGTAACAAATAAGTAAATAGTGCAGCGTGCTGTATTCATGTGCAACTTGCTTTTCTACTTCATGAAAAATTGATTACTCAATCAACTTCAGTCCCAAATAAATCAGCAAGTTACCACTAAAAATAGGTAACAAAGTAAAAAGTTACTTCAGAAAATGGGATAAAAACAAACATACATACATTTATTTTTTTTAAAAAAAGTCTTCCTTCCTCTTTGAAGTTTTAACTCAGCAAAGACTCTTGTAATGTATATATGGGTTTAGTACCTAAATTCACATTATATAGATAGAAAGAAAGAAAGAAAGAAAGAAAGAAAGAAAGAAAGAAAGAAAATGGGACATGTAATTTCCAAAACATAAAATAAGGATTGTAAAGTAATCAGGTTTTGGATTTGCCATCAAAAATAACTGGGTGATGTTGTGCTATTCTGTACAGTTCATGATACAAAACATTACTGTATATACAAAAATAGATTTTACCCACTAGTTAGTGAAATCCAGTTTTAAAGCTTTAATTTAGCATTTTAGCTGCTGATATTTTGGAATGCTTTCAACTAACAAGTTATTAAGTAAAATAACAATTTTAAGGCATAAGAAACTCAAGCAAGTTCAATTTTGTGTTCTGCAGCATAGGAGACCTTTTAGCTGCTCCCACAGAGACCATTAAGTCACCACATGGTTCCACCTACTGTTCGCATTTCATCCTTGTCATTCTCTCATAAAAATGTCAGTAAAGTTGTGATTGCAGTATTTCAGCATCTAGCAAGCTCTACTTATGATTTTACATTCTTCAAAGGTCAGAAAGAGAAGGCTAATGGATGGATTATGTTGCACTGGTACACAACAGACTGTTACATCCATGGTCACTGCTCAGTTTGGTACATATAAAAGTGAGAGATGCCATTCGAAGAATTAAAAACGTATTTTATGGGAACGATCAGCAAATTGAAGAAATTTCTATCAGATTACACCAGATACTCTATACATATAGAGTTCATCATGTCTCACTGACCATTAAAACTAAAGCTAATGTAGAGTATTTTTCTAAAAAACTGCCAAGGTTTCCAGTTATGCTAGGAATTTCTTCTAGAAAAACTTTGGTATTATATCTTTAGTAAAACTTGCCAAATTCCACCTTTATATTAGTTTTACATTGCCTGGAGTTCGGAAAGCAGCCTAGATGTCTCATGTAACATCTGCCTGTATTGTAGAATGTATTTGGTTAAAAGACCAGAAAACCTCAAGGTGGCATCAGTACAGGTCAGCTGACAACAGCTGGTTTTCAAAGAATAAAAAATATAAATATACAGTCCACCACATAAATTATTAGTCTTTTATACCTCTTCCCAAATCCGACATTCATCCTTGTGCTAAGTTATTAGCAAAAGCCAGCTTGATTAGCATGCTGCATAGTATATATTATAGTATTTTTTATATCACAGAAACAGATAGTTAGTGCAATGCAATGTAAAATGAAATATTATTATTTAACTCACTAAAACCGGGTAAAAGATTTCTTGGATGGGTTGCTAGTATAACTAACCATATGGCTAGTTATAAAATTTTCTGGATAAGTGATAAATAGAAAAATAAATAATAGAGGTCCAATTTAGTGGCCTAATAACAGCTAGTATCCCACTATGCACCCACCTGACACTCAGCAGCAAATCTCTAATATATTTATTAGTGATTTTCATACCTTTAAGTCTTCTATAGCAGTGATTATAGAAATCACAGAAGTTCCCAACTGATAGAGGTGACCTCGAAGTATCCAAATACTAAGTAAACGAAGCTTCAATGCTTCTTTCACTGCTTCCTTTAGCAGAGGAGACCTGGGACCATGCTTTATTAAAAGGGAGGAGAAAAGGCAGTTCCATAATTCATAACAAAGGACCACCTGATAATTCATGAAAATAATCAACATAATAAACAAAGTGTATGTAAATGTTAACTGTAACTACCTTTTCCATTTCATGCCATTACCTGCAGATATATTTTGAGGTTTTAACAACTGCCTCTTAACCTCCCAGCAGAAGATTATGAGCTCTATTAAGTGATTAAAGTGTGTTTAAGGTTCTGTATAATCAGTTTGCATGAATGTCCTTTGCTGTACTGCAGCCTTTAGGATTATCATAATTTCGTTTTTATTTGAGGTCAGCTGCGATAAGTGATGGATAGAGAGAATTTTAATGCAGTCACAGAAATCCTAAACAGGGCGGTGAAAAAGAGTTACACTGGATAACAGCAGGTAAATATTAGAAAATAAGATGTATTGAATGTTATAGGCTATTGGACAGACTTACTAATCAGAGGAAATTACTGTGAGACGAGTGAAGGTCGTTCACATTCTCAGTGCACCTCTCTTCTGTTTTGCAAATTTTTACCAGTTCTACTCACCTTTCCTTCACCTCAATGTTGTTTTCATCGAGGTTGAGGAAAAGAGGTTAGGAAAAAGAAAAGGAGGGACTTTTCAAGCACCCACACTTTACTTATGGACACATGATATTAGTTAACAGATTGTAGACGATAGACCTGCCCTTAAGTTATTTTTTTTTTAAATAAAACAGCTTCATGATCATGTTATTTTTTCAACATTTGCTCATAAGAATTAATGTACTGATAAGTGTATTAGCCTCTTTTTTTGTTTAAAGCAAAAAAGAGGGTGAATGAACCTCAAAGTCTCTTACACTAATGACTCACTCTAAATTAAAATAACTTATATCTTGCTTGTTTTACTTTCAGATATAATGAGGTGTAAAAACGAGTAGATTTAATTTGGTTTGTGTCAGAAAAACCAGGTGAATTCAGGAAAAAAACCGTTTCAGGGCATGGGGCCTTCCACATTAAACATGCAAAATATGCTCTCTTAACTCATTGGTTTTCAAGGTGCAATTTTCATAACCTCTGAAGAGATGCCAGGTTGGAGTGAGACTCCCAGTGCGCCTTTTGTTAAGTTGAACCACTGACTGTCTATGAGCTGTTGGTGGCTTTGTAGAGACAAAACAATAGTACCATCAAATTTCTCATCCAAATCTTGGCAAGAAAATGATTAAATGCATTTCCTAAAATGTCAAAAAGTACTGCTCTAGGCAAAAAAATACCAAGCATTCACTGAGCTTCTCCAATTGGTTGGTGTTCTCTGTTTATCATTGTGCAGCAAATATCACTGTGTTTCGGACTGTTAGTCAGACAAAACAAGATATTTTAAGATGTCATCTTGGACTCTGGAAGCTGAAGGACAAAACTATCAACAGTGAAATATATCAACAGAGAAATTGCTAATAAAAATAATAGCTGCAGCCCTGGGTCATTGCAAATAAATGATGCGTGCATTTGAATGAACAACAACAAAAGCAGCAAAAAGAAACCAGAGCTGCAGTTTGAGCCACTTGATCTCCATTTTGTTTCTATGAGTCTGTCAGAATGATCTGAAGTCCGCTCACTGTGCCACCTTTGACACTGTGCCAGAAACACATAAAGCTGCCATCACAACAAGTGATAGATGCCCGTATAACTTTTGGGGAATGGAGAAGCAGTTCCCAATCAATCAGAGGGTTTAGACTTTGCTCCAACCAAATTAAATCAGCTCCATTTCAATTAAATCACTGCTGCCTCACACAAACCGGAGTCCCACTGAGGCTCTAACATCGACCACCATGCAGGCAATCTGACGGCAAAGGCTGGATGGACAAACCTTGAACTTTTAAACAGGTTCAATACTCTCAGGACTCTAAAAGTCTGACACTAAACTGCACCGCCTGCAGGCGCTCTATGGTCCCATGGTAGCTGCAATAGAAACGTGATTCCAGGAAAGGAAGGAAGATTTTATTCATAACCAAGCTGACTGATAAAGCAAAACACATCACAGAAAGTAAGCACATGCAGACTAGTGTACTACACATGAAATACAGAAGCACAAAGAGCAATTGTATATAAGAGAAATATACTAGGGCAGCGGTCCCCAACCCCTGGGCCACGGACCGATAGTCGTTTGATACCGGGCAGCGAGACCCATATGGAAAAGATATATATAAATCTTATAAAGTTTGTATCTGTCTTGTGTGAAACTTGTATGAAAAGCATACAAGAGTGAAAACAGATATAAGATCCCTTGAAAAATTATATAAATGAAACTTGTATGTTTTGGATGCTTACTAAAACAATATATGAAAGTAATGAGAAAGTGGCCACTTTCCAGAGTAAATCATATAAGTTTTTACTATTTCTTTTCCATATGGGGAGTTAAGTCTCGGATGTGAAATATATGGTTATCGCTATTTTTTTTAAATCTATCATTAACTTGGTTTCCCTGGGTCTTTTCTCGTGTGTTATGAATACATTTTCCTTTTTTTTTTTGTACCGGTACTGGTTTTATTTTGTTGTATTTATCTGCGAGACCTTAAAGACCAGTCCGTGAAAATATTGTTGGTCATAAACTGGTCCGTGGCGCAAAAAAAGATTGGGGACTGCTGTACTAGGGGACTGTGGCTCAGGTGGCAGAGAGAGGTTTTGCAGTTTGGTTCTTGGTCTGCTATGTGGACCCACAAAATCCCCACTTTGAAAAAACATTGACTGGTCTGCTAACTTTTTGGGGGGTTTCTATTGTATCAAGTGTATACCTCTCCTCAAAGTTTCTATTATGTCTTTTGGTCATTGTTAAAAAAAATTTAGATATGCTTTTAAATGGCTAATAAAAAAATTACATGTGATCAAATGGCACTGTATGGTTTCAAGATTTCATTCCTGCTATCCACATTGAGATATTTAACAACATGCAACCAAAGATGGCTTCCAGAACCAAAAGTCCCATGCCTAGAGATGATGTATATTCTAGAGATGGACCGATCCGATATTACGTATCAGTATCGGTCCGATACTGACGTAAATTACTGGATCGGATTTCGGAGAGAAATAAAAAATGTAATCTGATCCATTACAGTTTTTTACAGTCGCTAACAAGCGTTTGTCCAAACAGTTGTCACATTTGCAAAACTCTAAACACAATTAGCACAGCATCGGTCTGTTGTGGCCATACCATTCACACATTTCATGTCGTGTTCACCCAATATGCAGTCAGTGAACACATTTCCACAATGCTTACATTTTCTTAACAGACAAGTTATACCTCCCAACAAAACTATGGACTGTTCTTGTAGTATCTACGAATGTTAACACACAACATCCCACAATAGCAAAAACAATATTCCAAACCTTAGATACAGTATAAAAACCTCTGCTTCTGCAATGATATGTCGGTGGATCCGACATACCAGGCGGTTTTATCCCAGGTGCATCGACTTGGATAACATCAGATGTGATGTTGATGAAAACATGTGGCCTAACCCTGAAGATCGCAGAGATTAGATGCAAATCTTTTGCCTTTTTTTTAGCCCCCCTCCCCCTCCCCCCCTTTTTAGCTTGGCTTTTTGCTGTTGTTTTTTTGTTCAGAATGCTCTTGTGTGTTTCATGGATATTTTGTTCACTGTAAGCAATACTGTAAAACTTTCTCTGTCCTATCATACCGTGTTTCTACTGTACCTCCTGTGGTAAACAGTAAAGAAACAAAAACTTGTTTGCTTTTTACTGGAATGCTTTTGAATGTGAACATTACTGTACATGTGGACATACAGTTACCAACCAAGACATTTCTGGTGTCAATATGGTGGATTGCATGTTTCGCATGCAAATACCTGTGAAACTGAAACATAAAAGTCTATGCAGTTTTTGTAATGTCAATAATAGCCAGTATTTTGAAACCTGGTGTACTTTGATTGACTGCATGTACCTTGTGAAGTGAAAACAAGTGTTATTCTTTGACAGACTAATTTCATTTTGAGTCAGATTTATAGTGTTTTTGTACAGTTAGTGTGTGCAGAGAACGATGTGTTCTAATTTTGAAATGAGGAGTTAGTATATATTTAACAAAGTGTATTTTTGGGAAGGATATTATCCATTTGGCCAATTGTGTTTTGTAGGTGTGGGTCTGTGTTAAGAGTTTAGAAAAAGTATCTGAAGTATGGGTAGGCGCTTGTTAGCGACTGTAAAAAACTGTAAATATCAAAAAAGCACCTCACAAAACTTGCAACACGGCGTAACTCGGCTCATAACAGTAGCATGTTGGAGCAGTATGCAGCACGTGATAGAGCGGCTGTGTGTATTTGTAGCGTAGCTACCAAACCAGCATTTCATCTCCAGGAAGTTATCCCAGAGAGAAGTAAAGCAAGTGTGTAAGTTCATCTCTGAATGTTTGTAAAGCATTCCCACGTTAAACTTAACAACCGATATATGGAGAGACGGCCTCTTCTCTCTCCCTCCCTCTCCTGCTGCTACTTCAATAGTGAAACTGATCAATGATCAGCTGATCGGCTTTTCTGTCGTGAGTCCGTCTCTCTTCTTTGTTTTTGGCCCACTTTGCACCAGAAAGAGGAAACCAGCGGCTGAACAACAGCAGCACGTTTAACCTTGATAAGCTGTTGTTAGAATTTATTTAATATTTCTTTCTACACCAGGATCATTTTCTGCGTAGCTGACGGCTGGTAACTGTGCAGGGGCGGATCTAGCAAAGTTTAGCCAGGGGGGCCGATGGGGCATGAACTGGGAAAAGGGGGCACAAAGACATACTTTTCTTTCTTATTCTCATTTAAAATGTCTAGCTTTTAATAAATAATTATCTGAATCTTACACCCAAAGTCTTAATCTGATGTAAAATGTATAGAAGTCCATTACTTATATAGTAACTGTTAAGTCTAATATACCGTAGTAAGCTATAGTACTTTTTCTTTTGGGAAGGTACCATCTGTGCAGTCTGCAATTCTGTAGAAGAAAGATGTTGAATCTATTTAATTATTTTTGAAAAATAATTTATTTCTGTGCATTTTTTTTCACACTGCATCAAACTAAAGTTGATTACGTCGATTAAGCATCATGAGGTGGAGGGTGGGGGTGGTTCCCTATTTTTTTATTTTGCTGGGAGTTTGCAACCCTATCAGTTAGGTTGCTTAATATTTCTGCTAAGTACTCTTTAAAATACCAAAATAGGGAGGATGGTGCAGGTTTAAGTTTATTAGATTGATCAGTATTGCTGAACTATGAAATATTTTGGGTGCAGTGTATTTTTTTACACACAGGTATAACAGAATAGCTTTAGTGTTGTTTATTTAAACTTGAATATGAACTTATACAAAATGCAGCAAGATATTTAAAAAAAAGTTTTATTGATTAAAAAACACACTATATCGGATTCATATCGGTATCGGCAGATATCCAAATTTATGATATCTGTATCGGACATAAAAAAGTGGTATCGTGCCATCTCTAGTATATTCATATGCAGATGTCCGTGTGTAATTAATGGCAGCTCTGCTGCCATTAGTGTGCGTGTGAGTAAATGCAAAACACATGCAATACGCTTTGTAAAAGTGATGAAGTTTAAAGATGCTATAAAGGCTAAGAGCAGACTATTTTCTGTTTTACAGTTTTTAAGAATTATAGCTGCTTCATATACTTCAGAGAAGAGGACACAGTGGAGTGTGAAGCAGCATGAACCTGTGATCTACTCAGATTACTTGTGTTAGCTCTGAGGGCTCTTGTGAAACCCACACAGAACTTTTCTAAGAGGAATTCTGACATGCTGTTCTTTTATTAGAGTGTTTACACCAAAAGTATAACTGCAGGGCAGTGTGTTTGTGTGGGCAGAACATTACAGGTACACTGCAAGTGAGAAGATCCAGGAAGTCCACAGTGAATGATATATGAGGTTTATGGGGAAAGCTTTGGAAAGTTATCAATGGTGTGTTAACACCAATAAGAAGAGACTCACATGTAATAATATTTTTGCCAAGATCAACCTCCAATTTTAAAGTGATTCCAACACCAAGTGCCAAAAACTGCAGTTGCTCAAATGGCCACTTGAGGCCGGCTGCAAAAGTGATTCAATTCCTGGCAGAAATACAGCAGAAATAAACACGTTTACAGCCTGGTATAAAAAAACAGCTTGGGTCTTTATAGCTCTTTCCCTCCTTCATGACTGCACGGGGAAGTGACTTTCTAAAGAAATTATCCATTTAAGGCATAAAGTTAGGAAAGGTAACCAGTCTGAGTGACAGATGGCTGTCATTTTGTGTAAGGAGCTGGCTGGTTAGTTTTCCCAGCAAGTACTTTTATAAGCAGTTCTGATTTCTTCACGCCACAATTAGCATGGGATTTATTATCAGTGAATTAAGAATGTGCCCTACTAACAAAAGTACCTAGCCAGCGCTAGCAAAGCTCAGCAGTGGTCATATCTGCTAGATTAAAACTAAACAACCCCCCCCCCCCCCACCCCCCCACACACACACCCCCAAAAAAACCCAGAAAACAACAACAGACATTAAACCACCAGGTGATTGCTCAATGCTCACAACCATCTTTTATTTACTGCCTGTGGTCAAGACTAAAGAAACTCCAAGAGGGCACAGATTTTTTTGCAGAGCCTGAAATATTGCCTGTCAGGATGTCTTTAGACGTTATCAGTTTATTTCAAGCATATTGAACTGTCTCACTCAATCACTCAGTCTAAATTGGCTGACTTTTGTTTCTGCTCTGTTTCTCTTCACCTCAGTTTTATTTTTATTCTCATTACTCCCTTTTCCATGTTTGCACTGCACTCCCCGATTTACATTTGCTGCATCTCCCTTCTGTTTTTGTATACCCTTCCAGATGATGAGGCCACTAGACTGAATTACATGCAGACTTAGTTGCAGGTAGTGCTCAGGCTGTGTGAGGCCCTTAGCTGCCACATGCAGCTTGAGTCAGACTGACAGGTAGCCTGGGGCTGATATCACGGATCTTCTTTCTCTCCCTTTCACTCCTCAACTATATGCTGCTCGCCTCCCTTCTGCTAGACATTATTGCATTAAAATTCACTCCCCCCCCACTTCTCCCCTGCTTAAGGCTTAGCAGGTTGGCATGTGGTGCATATACTCAAATCCACACTGCAAGCTTCTCCAACCCATGGCTGCAAGGACTTATGTTAGATGATGTCCCCTTCAGCATGAAACAGTGCTCAGCCAAGAGAACCGCCGTTACTGTCCAGCAGATTCAAGTGGTGACCACAGTTGCTGGAGGCAGGTCAAAGCAACTGTTTAGGGTGGTACTTCATGTTTGTCTGTGATAGTTCCTGGCAGCCACACTCGAGCGTTCCGTCTGTTGAGTCACCGCGGGGACTTGAACTCAGCCTGTGTCAACTGTCAAGCAGATGTCCAGGATCGGAAGGAGGGGAAGTGGCAATGCTTCAGAGAAACAGCGTCCTCAAGTACATACACAAATACTTGTTCGTAAATGCCCACGTATATTAATTTACTACTTGACAGACTAGCGCTGAAAGGAAAATAGAAGGGAGGACAATTTGAGATGTGAGCAAAAATGAAAAAGAAAAAAAAAATAGATCTTCACACAGCGCAGAAGAAGGAACAATTCTGACAGCCCAGCTGGTGTAAGTGATTGTTTGATTGTCATGGGGAATTCAGGAAACTCGACTGAGATTCTTTCTCCCTTTTTCGTTTCACATAGTGTCTAAAAAGGCTGCCAGCCTGGCCAGCAACTCCTTGTTAAACACTATTAAGGAAATATCTGTGACGCCCTGTCCTTCTCCTAGCTATGGCTGATATTTCTGGAGCAGAATGAGCCATGAAGATCCCCCAAAACGTGCCACTCCCTTGCTTTACCAGTTCAATAAAATAACAGATGATTGAATCCCGTCCCTCAAGTGACAGCTCAAGGCGAAAGCAAACTACGGTGACAAATACATTTGCGGCAATCACAGAAATTGTGTTTTGCATGATGTTCGAGGAGGAGTTGTAACTCAGAATTATCTCTTTCTTTGGTGACGAACACTGGAGAGGGATTTCAGCACAAAATACAAATAAAAAAAAAATAAAAGAAGAGGAGAAACCATGTGAGAGAATCTTCCAAAGCTGCTGCTCTGGTCTAATCTTTAAAAAAAAAAAAAAACTGTACACATGCACAAATATGAAAAAAAGAGGGGAGAAAATTAGATCATTAATGGGGATGGTAAAGCAATAGATGTGTGCATTTATTATGTGGAGAGACAACATAAACAAGTACTGCACAAAGTAGATAAGCAGGCTGTCACAAAGCTGCTGTTGGCCAGTGGGGGCCACTAATCTGAGTGCTGTGGACTACAGAGGCGTCAATATAGAGTGTGTGAACAAGAAATGAACTTTTCAAAACATTATTAACTATGTTAATTTCTAATTACACACGCACGCACACACACACACACAAACACACACACACACATATATATATATATATATACATATATATATGCATATGCTTGGGCATATAAGCAATCATAATGCATGTGTCAGGACATGTCACCACACGCGCGCACATTTGAGCATCCATAACTTACTAATGCATTTATAATGACATTATATAAATTATGCCCGACCACTAGGCCTTGTCACATCGTCTTTCAGCTGTGAGTTTTTCATCTTCCTAAAAAAAGACGCCTCCAAATGGAGTCGTTCCCTGTGATCGCCCGTTTTGGGCATTAAACCTCCAGGATGCAGAGTTAATGGGATTGCTCCTGTTTTGCTTCGGGCTGCGGACTGCACAGTGGCTAGAGGCTGGTGGGGGGGGGGGGATTTGATGCTTAGAAGCGACTTAGTGGAGACAAGAAGAAACCAAGCCAATTTTCACTTTGTTGCTTCTCCAGCATGGCCAAGACATCCAATTCCATCAGGCCTTTGCTCCTGGCACAGCTGATAGAAATGGGCCCTAAGTCCTGTGGCAGGGCCAGCTTATTCCCTTATCTTCTAATGGCTCTGATAAGGGATTGGTAAAAGCGGTGACAGAATAACCACCGCGTGACCCGCTGCCAAAAAAATCCTGATTAATCTCACTAACGAACAATAGGAACAAGCTATGGATATTACAGATACTTTACTAATATCATTTACATATTTGTTTTGAAGAACAACAGCTGGGGCTGTTTTATCACTAATAACGAATAAAATCTATTTCAGCGAAGCTTAAATATCTCCCTGGGGGATGCAGCCCACCTGTTGAGACTGCGGTAACAACAACAATCTGAGCTTGTGGATTCGTTCAAATCTCTATTATTTTTCTTGCCGACTCACCGGGGGCTTTGTAGAAGCCAGTGTCCTCTTCTGTAAGAGGCAGCAGGTAGACTTCACCTTCCTTCCACAGCAGGGGGTAGTCCAGCCCTCCAGAAAACTCTCCCAACCAGCCTTCTTGATCTGGAGGTGAAAGACATCGCATCTGCTAAATATTCATGTTCACAAAGAGTTTGTATGTTTATTCTTACAGGGGTTATCTGTCCAAACAGCTTTGTGTAGGTTGCAATGTATGTTTATGTATGTTTTCTGTCTTTCTTTCATTTTTTGTTATCTAAAAAATAAAAGAAGAGAAAAAAACAGCTTTGTTCCTGAGAGCTCAGCACAGAGCCAAATGCTGAAAATGGAGTGAGGACAGAGGGTCAGGGAGAACAAAGTAAACATCGCTGGTCTCGTTAATTTTGGCTCAGTAATAAAGCTCCCAAGGCAACAGGGAAACCTCATTAATGGCTGGGAAGACAATACCTTCAACGAAGTCAGAAGTGATGTTGACAGCAGCATAGTGATTGGACGAGGAGCAGGCCAGCGAGTGGCCATAGCAGAAGCACGGTTGGCAGCCTGCTGGGTTTATTTGCTGGAGATTGAAAAATCCTGGCTTGCATCTGCAGGTACACAAACGCACACACACACATCCCCGTGCATAAAAAAAGTCATTAACATGCAGAAGCTTTAGTCACACCTGATTACAGCTCCTTACCACATCCATGCTGCACTGTTATATTCACTATCTATTTAAGCTTTTTTTCAGTTCGGCAGTTTGGGCGCAAGTCGCTGCACACATTGCGGCGTTTTAAGAAGAAGAATGGAGCTCAGCTGCTAGCACCCTGACCTGCAGGCACTTGCTGCCATGTGGGTGGGACAGGAACACTGCTAAAAATCAGCCACTACACTAGTCACATTACACAGGAGAGGAGCTTGCTCAACCACCCGTGAAATCAGCCAAAAAGTCAACAAACAGGGAGTACAGAATTATTCAATAGTTGGAGACCTGGGGCTGTGTGTATTGCTAATGTCATAGTGAGGTTATCTGTTTGATCCTCTATCCCACAGGAGCAAGATAGAAGCAGAAAGGGAGAAGCAGAGACTATTGACACAGTTTAACGGTCGCTTGCACTGCTTTAGCTGTTAAAATGACAGATAGCTTAAAAATGTTCAAGCAAGTCTGAATCAAATTGTTCTTAAGCCCTCTGTTTCTGCTGCACCAGCCGACTGGGAATGAAATTTGCAAAGTTATTTTCCCCTTAGGAGCGATAATGAAAATGATTTTTTTTCAAAAGCAATGCTAAAAAGAGACCAAACATAGGTATATTACATAATGTTTGGATGTTTTATTGTAAAAGACCTTTACAGTTGGCTTGTTTGTTCTTTATCTGGGAAACAAACAACAGCACAATAACCAACCTGTTGCAGTTCTGTCCCTCCACATTTTGCTTACAGTAACAGCGTCCATCCAGAGCAGAGCAGTCACCCACACTGCCACTGAGGTCACATTCACATGGCCTGCAGAAAAATAGAAAATAGTTTAATCTACTGCATTTAGCACGCATGTATAAAAGAGAAGCAGAAAAAGAAAATGGGCAGGAAACACTGAGATGAGGACAATTTGATGTGAAGACATCCCTGATGTCGGTTTCCTCACTTTCAAGACAGCAGATGTTCAGCTCTGAAAAACCACAGGGTGTCACGCTCAAGTAGATATTAACAACACGGGTTCTTGTCTTAAAACTTGAACCTGGGCCTTCACAGTGTTTCTGCCATCACCACAAAGTCATTTTCAAAAGTACAAAATGTTCTTCATAGCAAATCATTAACACCCAAATCTGAAATTTGAAGGCTGCGTAAAACGACCTCAATTAAAAAGCAAGTAAGTGTAAGTATATGGATCAGCAGCGTGTTGGATTTTTGTCAGATTTTGTTTGATCACATTTATTGACTGGTTACTTTTTGTTTGAGATTGAAACACAGGATCTATTTTTAATGAGGTGCAATTACAATAACTCAATTATCCCAAGGCAAGCAGCCTCTAGTTGTTTCTGCTCTAGTGGTCTGGGTAATTCACGCATCAACTCAATAGCCTGAGTTTTCAGCACGAATGAGAGAAAGTGCTGTGTGTTTGTTCGTGTGAGTGTGTGTGTTTGTGTTTGTGCATGTCAATATCATCTAAGGGAAACAATTGCAGATATTAATGTACCGTTTTGGTATGTAATCTTTAGAAAGGGAGGTTTAATATTCTCTTGATCAAGCCTACTTTTAAACCTGCATTTACAGACTTTTTGTTAGCTGAGATACAACCTACACAAATGGCTATCTGGATCATTTGCTTTAAGCTCTAGTTTGGTCTCCACCAGCTCTTGGGGAAAATATCTATTCCTTTAAATTTCCCTCTAATTTAGCTGATATTTGCACTGCTTTTTGCTTTACAGTGGCTTTATCAGTTCTTGTTTGCATTAGCTTTATCGGTTATAGATAACCAAAACAAATAGCTGAATGGTGTTAAAAAGTTCTGTAGAACTGGGGAAGCTATTCTGTTTAAATTTAGCATTTTGAGGCATAGCTTAATTTTTCATAAAGAAATGCTTACTGTAGAAGCTATAAAGTCAAATGAATGAGGCTAAAGCTCAATATCTATTCTTTTGCTTAACAGTCATCCCACAGCCTGTTGTCATAGTATCCAGGTAGAAGAAATAATATTAACACCAAACATTCATTGATATGCCTTTCAACACTATCGCAACTTAGCATTCCCCCGGCAGATAGAAGGGGGTCAGGGAGAGCTCGGATAGACTTCTTATGAATATGAATTTTACAACATACAACACACACACACACAGACGCACCTACACACACAAACACACAGTTGTGCACACACACACATAGATACACCTTCCTATAAATTTACATGCAGGCTCATGTGCACTCATACTTAGTATGAGGCTCTCAGTTCAGACAAAGTTGAAATGCGCTTTTCATCATAAAAATGTATGCAGCTGGTCAGTGCATCTTCACGTTCCAATAAAGGTTGGAAAAAAAGTCTGACTGAACCCACTCCCAGTAAAACAGGTTGAAAGCAAGTCTGTATCTGAAACTCGGTCTGACCCAATGAGCTCTAGTATACTGAAACTTAAAATCAGAGCTTAGTAAAACACATTATAATAATATTTTACTTAATGCATTAGTAATGCATACAGTTAACACATTAAAGCTAAACAAATCATGATCAATAAAGAGTAAAAGTGTAATTATTAAATTATTTATTTATCATGAACAACTCTTCATTGTCAACTAGTTGCTGGCAGTTAAAAAAAGAAGAGGAAATGTTTGAGTCAATCATGAATTGATGAATTTGGATAAAACCAGATCAATGCTACCAACTACATAAAGACACTCAACTACCTTTGGAGAAAAGTAGAAAGTTTTACAGGCTAAGTTTCTCCTTGGCTTTAGCTGCAGCTCAAGCTGTTCTCTGAAGATTTTGAAGGCAGCAAGGCTGGATTCAGTCACCATGGCAATATGAAGAAGACTGCATGATCTCTTGCTCGGTTCTAAGGGGACTTCAAACACCAGATCTTTCGTTTCTGCTATTCAGGACTGCTGGCTCACCAATCTGAACAACGACCATATGCGGTAGGAGGGAATTCATGCAAAAAGTTTGCAATGACTTGGCAAGACATTAGACCAGCCTTTTTCTTTTCCCTTTTAAAGTTGATGATACTGGTAACATTTCTTTGGAAATGTATTATTTAAAGTTGAGTAGGAGGAAATGAAGTTAAAAAAAATTTCAGCTGTTGATATAGACCTATGGCAATGTATTTCCATGTTATAAGCAAATAAAATAAGGAATTGATTCAAACTTATTTTAACCTCCTAGGACCTGCGTCCACATATGTGGACATCACCTTTTGGATTATTTAGACAAAAATACTCAAATTTGCTCTTCAAGGGCCTGATATCTACTTACGAGGACATTATACTGCTACTGTTCTATCGAAATTTTAAACAAATATCCTCATATGTGGCTCTCATTTTTCTTTAAAACAAAAATTAGGTTAAAAAAATCTGGTAATTCTTTGTTTTTACATTCATCAGGTCCCAATCAGCCCAAATATCAAAGATAAATTAAAAATGCATGCCGTGAAAGAGTTTGGGTCTTAGGAGGTTGAGAAAGGGTGAGCAGAAACAGTAGATCTGGCATTCTAAGTCGATAGCAAACTGAGCGAAATGTCTTAGGACTTTGTGTTTCTACTAGTTATATTTACTGTGTACTAAACATGAAAAAATGTTTTGTTTCATTTAACTAAAAATCTTACAAATTTCTTCAGTGAGTTCTTTGTTCTCCATCAGTTCTAAAAGAAAATCTGTTTCTTAAATGCAGTTGTGTCCACCACCTACTCACTAACTGTGTGTCCAACTGAGTCTAACTCCTTATTCGCCACAGAGTGATGCTTGGACTTGTTGTCTTTATATTGTGAAAACATCCCTTTAGCATTTTTTAGTTTTGGTGCTAATATATTTGGTGTCTAAAATAAATAAAATTAAAGTAATTTATTACCTAAATTTTAATGAAGTTTCTTATTGTTTCTATGCCGATGACATTCAGCTGTATATATCTTTTAAGCCTCATCATCTGAATAGGCTCTAGTCCATAGCACTCTAGTCCAGTGTTTAATCCAGGTTAGTGATTGGCTCTCTGATAATGAACTTACTTTAAATATCAACAAGACTGATAGATGATTATAGCTCCTCCTGAACTATTTCCTAAAATCAGTCAGGCTCTTACTTCTCTTTGGTCAAGTCCAGCATTTGAAATCATGGTGTAATATTTGATTCTTTGACTTGCATATAAAATCGTTGCTTCTTTCCTGATTCTTTCATTTAAGTAACATTCCTAATTTGCGACATATGGTCTACTCAACTGAACTATAAAAAAATTTTTTTCAAGCATTTGTGTCATTGCATTTATCATGTGTGTTGACCAGCTTGGACAAACCATGTCTTTTGTGCTTCCAAGCTATACAGTACAAAATTCTGCAGCCAGACTATTAACACATTCTAGCAAGCATGCTAAGATAGTCTTTACACTGGCTTTCAGTAGATTTTAGGATTTACATACAGGGCACTAAATGGCCCGGCACCACATAATATATCTCAGCTTCTTACAAAATACACTGATGCTTGCTGTCTTCTGATAAACGTGAAAAAGATTTTTTGACTTGTGTCACTGTGTGATGAGTTGGGGTTTAGAACATGTTGGTTTGTTCACAGTTTGGTATTTAGTAGGTTGTGTGCCATGGATTTATCTGAGCTTCTGTGCTGGATATAACTGCTTGTGGTGGCTGAATAGGGCACTAATGGGAAGAGTGAAACTGAACAAAAATAGTAAAAGATACTTTGAAAACAAAAACTTTAAAATATAGCTAGACAGGAAACAATGCATTTGTGTAATGTAGACAAAAATAATATGAGGTTTTCTTGATAGAAGTCAGACAACTTCTGCACACTTCCATAAAAGGGGATAACCATGAAGTAATTCAGTGGACTCCGAACATACATAAAGCAAAAAAAATCACATTGGCGTAACTAATATTGTGCATGATGAATATACGTGACACCCTGAAATAAAAAGCTTAATAAAACTGAAATGAATTTTATCCATGTGGAAAATAACACTGCACTTGGTGGCTTGCTTGTTACAATGCTTGTTAGCAGTTTGACATTGTGTTTGGCACATCCTGGTACTTGCTGATAAGGTCACTAATTCACAGTAGTGTCACGTCGAGAAATTTGAATCCTTTTGTCCTGCTTTGCAGTTTGATAAATTCAGGCTTTGGGAAGTTAGGTGTCACATCTATAAAACAGGAAAGCTGTATGAAATGTAATGTCAGTGAGCCTTGTGTTCACTAACATAAAATGAATGCATGTATACTGTATATATTACTATATGTATGTTGCTCACCTGCAGCCACCGGGGCCTATCGAGTGAAAGCCAGCCTGGCATGTGTTACACTTTTCTCCTGTCACACCTTCCCGACAAGCACACCTTCCTTCTACATCACATTGTAGACTCACAGATCCTGGAAGGGTTCAAATAAAGAAAAATGTAATCATAGTGTTGGACAAGAATTATGAGTATTTTCTATAAATATCTATCTATCTTTCTATCTATAAATAATGAACATTTGTTTTGAATTTCTGTTCCTGGAAGAGAAGTATATAACCTTGCTTCTACACTGTAGCCGATATAGTGAAGCTTTAGTTAATGGAGAAAAAAGGCCATCTGGGGCAGAAAGAAGAGAAAAAGGGAAGCCTGATGGAGTCTGCTATAACCTTTGATCAATATAATGGACTCCAACAGCTCTGTGCCTTCACCGCACACTATTTATATGAAGAGGAAAAGATAGTTAATGTTTTTTGTTCACTTTTCTCTCTCATTCTCTGATGATGGGTGAAGCACAAACATAATTTGTGCTTCACCACCACTAATGCTCCTCCACCTAAAGTTAGGCCTTGCTTAATGAGCAATGAGTCTTTTCATTGATAATGTTCAGTGAGTCAACTGGATCAATTTACACCCGCATGGGTGAGTAAATCCATGGATTTCCTTAATGATCATCGTGGAAGCTAAGGCAATGATAACTAAGATGAGATTGAATGAATTATAAATTGAAAAAGATTCTACTCCTAGGCAAGTTTGGTGAGCTGATGGGACGTAGAAAATATTAATGCAGTGCCATTAATTTTTTAAAAACATTGGCCATAAAATTTGTAAAATTAATCCTATGAGTCCCATTCATTTGTAGCTAAAGCTTGCATATGGTGCTTTTTTGTGCCAGTGTGGCATTCCAATTTAAACATAATTACATTTTCTCATGCAGGAGAAAACAAAAGTAGCAAGTAATGACATTGGCATGGATCATAATTAGGGCTTCAGTTATTATCAAAACAACTGAGATTTTTGTGTCTGCAGTTTACCGTTGACATTGCAGTTGCAGGGTAGGCAGGGATCTTCTGTAGATTTCCGGTAGTAGCCATTTCTGCAGCGCTCACAGTGGGGCCCATCGGTGTTGTCTCTGCAGCTCACACATCGCCCCCCACTGCCAGTGCTCCGGTACTGTTCCATGTCAAACACACATTGGTCTGATCTCCCACTGCAGTTACACTCTGAGAGTGAGGTCGGTGGTGCAGGAAAAAAAAGAGAGAAGAGGTAAGAGGTCAAGAGAGGAGAGCTGCTAAGACGAGGAATGACCAGCCGCAGGGGAAGATACAGAAAGCAATGAAGTTAAAAAAAAAAAGGATGGCAGAAATAGATGAAGTGGAGAGACACACAAAGGGTATATGCATGTGAGAGATTATGTGTTCTGGGATTGGATCATAATTTAGAGTCTCATTGCTAATCTCATTTCACACAGGCCTAATGAGGAGCCAATCGGCTGTCAGGGGGCACTTAGATAACAGTAATTCATGTTTGTACAAGAGCAAATTACTCAGCTGATAACACACCACCACAGCTCTCATACCCTTCACATCAAATCCCTCTTTAGTTTACAAGTTACCCTGAGGGGGGACTTAGGTGAAATTGCCCATTTTATTATGAATCAAGCTCCCAGTTGAGCTAGAAATAACCATATGATTACCCTTTCTTTTTAATATCTGCACACGGCCATAAACAATCAGAAGAGTCTGTTCAGTGACAGGTTGCTTCTCCCCAAGACAAGAACTAACAGACTTAAAAACTCCTTTGTCCCACACGCCATCAGACTGTTTAACTCCTCTCTGGAGGGGAGAGGGAGGGGAAACAGGAGGACAAAGGAGGGGGGAACAACTAAGCTGCAGTGCCTCTGCACCTCACTGTACAATGTTGTTTGCCTACTGGTGGTGGTCAGAGGGCCCGGTGGCGCCAGTGTCCGGCAGCCTCGCCTCTGTCAGTGCGCCCCAGGGCAGCTGTGGCTACAATGTAGCTTGCCATTGCCAGTGTGTGAATGTGTGTGTGAA
Organism: Aulonocara stuartgranti; assembly: GCF_965226115.1. Lineage (NCBI taxonomy): Eukaryota > Metazoa > Chordata > Actinopteri > Cichliformes > Cichlidae > Aulonocara > Aulonocara stuartgranti. Next base: position 17,917,322 of record NC_138945.1, on the reverse strand, counting down.
TGGGTGAATGACTGAATGTAGTGTAAAGCGCTTTGGGGTCCTTAGGGACTAGTAAAGCGCTATACAAATGCAGGCCATTTACCATTTACCAATACCTTGTGCAATACTTTTTGTAAATAGTCAACAGTGCAATAGACTCAATACTTGAAATGTGCAATTCACTTGTATTTTTATTTTTTATTCCTATTTATTCTATTTATCCCCTTTGTATATTTTATTTATATTTGTCTCTGTATTTATATATGTGTGTGTGTGTGTGTGTGTGTGTGTGTGTGTATATATATATATAACAGTTCTGTAACTGTAACTTCGGTCGTTGCTGTGCTTTTTTTGGAAGTCGAATTTCCCAGAGGAACCCACCCGAGGGATTAATAAAGTTCTATCTTATCTTATCTTATCTTATCTTAATAAGAAGTCTCATTAGTATTTAACTTATTTCACCGGTTGCTTTTAAAACCTAACATGTGATGAACTTGGGCTCGGTGGTTAAGGACTTTAATGTACAGAGCCTTCATTTGTTTGGCTGTAACTTATACTGCATAGATACAGTTACTAGCCACAAATCGAGGCTTCGCAGGGTTAAAAAACCTACAACTATTGTGACTGCTCTCATTTCCATATATATTTAGAATTTTAAAAGTAATGAGTTCGTAATTATTGTTGATTTAGCACATATTAATCCATTCCTTGGCTGTGGCTTAGCTCTTCTTTGGGTACAAATCCACCACCCTTCTGTGTGGATGTTGCAGTTGTTCTGGAGGTGCTAACATCCAAATAAACGCAGGCATGAATCGGAGCATGAATTTCTTTTGGTTTTAATCTTCGGCTTAGACTAGCAGCCTCTCACCATATGATAGCTTGTATCCGGCCCTCCTATGATCCAGAATTGGAGAAAGAAAAAGCATATAGGAACCCAACAGCAATCATTCCCAGCAGCTGTTTCCAGCCCTCTGACCACTAAAAGCCCAATTCTTTTTGTCCTATTTTGGTCTGTACTGCATCATTAAGGGAAACTCAGGCACTTTAGCTCCTAAATGCTCATTAGTTTTTCCATTTGGCTTGTGGCTGCCTGTATTACCTACAATCATACTGACTATGATCTTGCATCGACAATGTGATAAGCTACATACAGTTTGATTACTGATACCGCGTTAATTTGTACACTACATTAGTAAAAGGTTTACTTCAGTGGTCTCTATGGTTCATGTAAATGAGGTAAGAACGGCAACTACTAAGTTTTCTCATTTCTTATGCATTGATTATGTGAGTCCGCTGAGGTGCGAGTGACGTTAATTTCATCATCAAACACTGAGCACAGGGGTCTATGCTGACATCCAGGTGCCTAGCAATATTTTTGTGACCACACACGCTCATCTGCGAAGAATTTACATTTCAATGCACCAACTACGCACGCACCCCAGGTGGCGGATTTCAAGTGGACTTCAAAGAAGTATAACAGGAATGACTACTTGGCCGCTGTGTCTCCAGCTGTCCATGTCCATGTCAGTAACATAATAAAGGCTTTGCTGGTAAGAGCTTATGGAGTCATGTGGGTTTTGAGCGGGTCGGTGTGTGAATGCACGTCTTCACACTTAGGATGGGACTTCTTAATTGCTTTGTGCAGTCACTGGAACTAAGGAATTTGTGTTTAGTAAACATTCTGATTCCAGACTGTACAGACTGCTTATTAAAACCAAAATACCTTGTTTTCTTTTCCTTCAAGTGTTAAATACAGAAGATGAGGCAAGTGGGTGTGAAGTCTTTGAAGTTGTTTAAGGGCACCTTTGATGAAGTTGTTCTGAGTCAAAACATGTAATGTAACAAATCACTTCTGCTGCTGAATCATTAGTCAGGGAATGTGATTACATTTTTTATGAGAAATCTACACAAGGAGTAATTGACGACTGCTGCCTGCTGTATCTGAAAATTAAATTAAAGAGAATGGGAACTAAAACTAAAAGTCGTGGCTTTAAATCCCCAATGAATTTAAAAGTGCCAAAAAGTTTTTTAAATCAAACATGAACTGAAGAATCAAGTCATTATCTCTGGATTCATCAATGTGAGTTACCTGTTTGCGTTTAATAAATTAGGTTTATTCATTGCTGCAGCTCTAAAACGCCATCCTTGAGTTGTAGTTCAGATTATTGTAAAAGATACAGCAGGAACCAGCAATCTTTGCTAGGAGAAGACTTACAGATGCAACATGGATACTGAGGTTCTTGGGAGAATTAGATTAGGAGTATGGAGAATTATTGCACATGGGTAAACTGAGAGTTATAAACAGCAGTACCAGTGACCGATTAAATTATACTGTTACATATTGTACTGCAGTAATTCACCAATGCATGGACAAGGAGAACAGCTGGTTTTCTGGATGGCTATGATCCTTGATAATTCTGTCGGCCTTACACAGACATCAGGCAGATCTTTTTAATGGCGGGATAGCTCTTGGCAGTGACGATCTCTGATGGCTGCCCCAATCTCTGTCGTGATTTCCAGCTTTTAGCAAGCAACTTCCATTCCAAAACTGTCATACAGCCTGTCACCAGGCTGTCGATCGTGCTTCTGTGGAAGATTCAGGAGATAGTGTCTTGTAAAACTAAGTGTCCTCAGAAAGTATGAGCACTGACGGGCCTTTCTGTCCGTGATGTCCATGTGAAGGTTCCAGGATAGATTCTCAGTAATGTTCACACTGAGTAAGTTGAAAGTGCCTACCACTTCAATGTTAGCATAGCTAATATGGATGAGCCAGTGTTCTCTTCTGGATGATAGTTCACTATCATCTCCATTGTTCTGCTGATGTGAGAGAAAGGTTGTTGGCCTGTTTAGCTTTGTCGGCTGTCTCATCATTGTCTGCAATAAGGCCTACAACAGTCCTATTGCCTGCAAACTTAATGATGATGTTCTTGGAAGTGAAAAAGGAGCACAAGAGTACACTAAGAAATCGCACACTGTGTTTTCAGTGAGCGAGGAGGAAGGGTGTTCCCGTTTTCCAGATGGGTGAGGGCAGTGTGTGTTGCCAAGGCGACTGTGTCGTCCATGACTCTGCTCCTTCTGTGGGCAAATTGAAGAGGGTCCAGGATGTCGGGGAGCAGCAGATGTGTTTTCTGACCAGCTGCTCAAGGCACTTCATAAATGTCTAACTCTTTATATTTTTTTACATATACATTGGTATTTGTTCCATTTCTTAGTGGAGCAAATACTAACATTAGACAAATATAACCAGTCCAGTTTGTTACTCAAGTGGAAACATGTCCACCTAGCCCGTCTAGGCCAATGATATTTATGGCCTGAACTGCAGTTCTCATCCTTCAAAACACATCTGCTATCCCCAGTTCAACAAAATCTGACAACCACCCCACCTACAAAAATAAAAAGTTTCTGAATGACTCACTTCTGATTGACGCCAGTGGGTAGCTACAGCACAAATACAACTGGTTGTCTCAACTTGTCACCTCCCATTCACTCTATCTTTATCATGTCAGGTAGTGGTAGTGTGACTGCTGCACAGGCTAGCTAATAGCCAAGTAGAAATACTGTCAGAAACACTGTGAGACAGTCACATTTCAGCTAGTGCTACAAATACACATTGATATTTCAAACAATATTTACTCATTCATAAAGACAACGTATTACAGTGCAGTGCAAGATATCTGGCAACCAGGCTTTACTCTTTTACCTGTAAATGTGGTTCTCTATAGTGAAACAAGCTACAGGGCAATCAGAACATGTTACTTCTGATCATTCGAACTTATGAATCTGTTTTTACTATAAAGCTCTATTTCTGGTGTTCTCTTTTTTTCTTTACTATTACATTTTGTAATTTTTTTAGTGCTATGATTTTTTTTTAGTGTATGTGACTATAATGGTTTCGGCTACCCAACTGTATTTTATATTACTCTACACTTTTTTTTTAACATTAACTGCCTTCGATGTTGGCCGTGTTAGCCTCCTTTCTTCAAACTGCTGAGCACATTATCATAAGCATGTTACAGTACAGCATCTTTGCCATCTTAGTAACGGGGTGTAAAATAACTGTAGCTGAGCAGTTAAGGTTTTATACGTATGTGGGACGAAGATTGCTACCAGCAGAAAGGGAGAGGGGAGCTGAGGCAGAACAAATCATTTGAGGCTGTTTCTCAACAAGTTTAACATGAAGACTCCCCCATACAGCTCTCCATAACTTGTGTTAGGTTATCTCGTCCACATTTTTATGTTTGCCCACCCACTGCTGTCTCTTTAACATGCTGTTACAACAGTCCTGTCCTGGGGACCACACAGCTTGTGCGTCACTGTGGAGGCTTCATGCAAGTAAGTAGGCGCTGTTAGCTCATTGCTGAGTCTGATGATATAGTTCACAAAGCACTTTAAACCTCCCAGAATGCTACGGCTCATACATTCTTGAGTGGCCTTTAGGGTCGAAACCTACAGGATTACAACAGGAATACAGACTGTATTGCACTCTTGATTGTTTCCATCTATCAAATGGGGTTTTATCAGTTTAACAGTGGCACTAGCTGCACTTCTTGCTGGACCAACAATGAACAGTGCATTATGACAATCACAACTAATGGTGTGACTATAAGGAGCAAATAAAATAACAACCATAAACCTTACCATTTATGTCTTGTTTAATCTGAGCAATTAGGGTAACTCAGAACCTTATGTTTAAGAGTGGAAAATCTATCGATCACAAAGCAAGAAAGTTCAATATATTTATCAAGTAAATAAATAAATAAACACAACTTTTATTACAAATACTGTTGTAATTTAGTTTTAAAAATGATCTAAACCTACCAAACCTGATCTTTATCTGACTGCGCTGCTCACATAACGGGAGCGACAGTTTTACCGGAATACAAAAACTAATAAATGTTTATGGATAATTAGATTTAAAAAAAACAACAACAACAAAAAATCCCAAACAAAACTATGGAAAACTGCCAAATCTGGAAATATGGTTTCATTTCTGTCTTCTCAAAATTATGATTGTGTAACAGATATGAAACAGGAAAGTCTGTAGTTTTTAGTTGCTTCTAAGCCTCCCTGTATTTTATATTCCAGTCCATGTTGTTGTTTGTTGTTTTCTTATGTGCTCAATAAATCCTCCGTATTTAAAGTTCGACTTGTTCTTTGTCATTTTGCCTCTTAATAAACCCCTACTCACCTCTCCCTGCTTATCTCTTTTTCGTTTGTGCTTAGTTCTTTACGTTTGGGTTTTATTTTCTGTGTTAGTTTATCTTTCTTTTTGGACTTTTGCTGGCTTGGCTCTGTGACAAGGCTACAGCATCCTGTTTTTTGTTAATGTATTCATAAATTCATTAAAGTCGCTTTGTTTTTTGTGCAAATTGATAGTCTGTGCCCTTTGTATGAACTTTTTGAACCACCATACGGCACAATAATCTTTTGAGAGAACCACAATCCCGCATTTATGTTTATTCAATAAATGAGGCACCAAAAAAATCAAAAGTGACTAGAAGCACAAGATGTAACTTCTACTCTGTATTTACATACATGCATTTATAATTAAGGTTTGCTAGTTAGGACAGAACCTCACAGGAAGAAGGTTCTGCGTGTTCTCCCTAAGCGTCCAGAGGCATTCATATTAGGAAAATTATTGACTTTAAATTGGTTGAAACTGTGGATGTAATTGTCATGGTTGTTTGCCTCTCAGTGAAGAACAGATTTATCCCACCTCTAAACCAAAGGTCATCTGGAAAAGTCTCCAGCAACCCCTGAACTGGATGATGGCTCAGTCACACTAGAGGAAAAAAAAATCGGATGGCAACTTCTTTACAATAAAGAAAAATCAGTGGTTTTCCTGGAATCCCACCAAATGTTTTTGCACTCAGTGAATCAAGTTCAGTTTTGAAACCCAAACCTCTGGACAACCATTTTTTGATCACAAGGTGATTGCACAGGTTACCTGCTGAGAGGCAGCCTGTCTCCAAACCACTGGAGGCTGATAAAGTTGCAAAGGTTTGTAAATAACTGCAAAATCATGTATAGACACTGTCTAAATCAGTCTGCACCAGTAAGCACAACTTATCAGCAGCCAATCTCTTTGCAATATGTGACTTGTCGTACCTAGTTGCCAACTGGTTATATTCTGGTTAAGTAAGATTGTCAGCAGCTATGTCGTTTTGCAGTTAAATAACTGTCCAGTAACTATTGGTGGAGGCATTTCTGTTTTAGATCGTTGAGGTTCTGGATGTACTGTGAATGTAAGTGGACTAAATGAATTTATGTGTATGTAGATTGCAACAGATAGTAATTTTTGCCAATATTATCACTTAATTGTGATATTTTCAATTTTGGAAATGTATGGATTTAAATGCTACCTGAAGCTCCTGCACATTGTATATCCAATGATCACATTCCTCCGTTGCTCATGCAGCACAGAAAGTGTTGCAGGTGACAAGACAGGTCAATAAGTCAACAAACAAAGGTCCAAGCTCTTCTGTGTGCATCTTTACTGTACATTAAGTGGATGTTTCATTACATTCTGCACTGTCCCTGTGAGAAACATGGACGGTCCTGTGCCCTCAGTAAGACTATGAGCCAGTGACACTAACTTTTAGTGAGTGGCCAGTCCTGCAGCATTCAGACTCCTACTGAGGGCTTTCAAGGACTCTTTAATTTGCAGATTATGCCTATACAAGCGTGGACGATGCCCTCTTATTGCTCCTTGGGGCGTTGTCTCAGAGAAATTAATCTGGACATGCAGTAAAAGCGAAGTTCTTCTTTATCTCCTGTGGTTTTAAGAGCACATGACCCCTCATAGCCCAGAATCACCACTTATTTCTGTGTGGCATGGCAAAGCATAAATAATCAAAGCTAAATAAAAAGATGTGATACTGTGATATGAAGGCTGTCTCATCATTTTGATTATTTTGATTATAACTCCTGCCAGCATCAGTCTGGGAGTTAGATGTTTGATCAAAGATCAAAAAGACAAAAATCACATATGAGGTTGTATTTTATTTTGATTAATTTTACAGGGGCAGCCAAAATGTTCATGCTGATCATTTGTTTGATGAGGTATGTGATTTTAGGATGTGAGTGTTCAAAGATGTTGATTTTACAAACAATTTCTTCTTCTTTGTCCATTATTATTATTATCATTATTATTATTATCTTATCTTGTAAGCAATAAATACCCAAAGTGTCTGAGCGTATGCATAGTAAACATTAATATCAGTGCTGTGTATTTTGTGGCCAGTTTACCAAGCACTAGTCTTTATTTTTCCTTCTTTTAGCAGCAAGGAATGATTTTGGGAGTGTAAAGGAGGTTGCCACCCTGCGTCATCTGCAGGGGAGGTAATGTAAACCACTCTTACTGTCTTCTGCCCTTTATATGAATAATTTCTTAGTGCTGTTGCAGAACACATTGCAGAGAGGGACCAAAATCCCTGCAGGCACAATGATTTCTCATTTTTACATTTAATTTGCTGGATGAATGAGACGTCCTGCCAAGAGAATATAGAAAAGCAGCAGTGATGAAGCAGCCGAGGCAGAGTCATGCTTCACATACTGTATATGTATAAGACTTTTAGCGTACTACATGGGACCTGGCCCCCACGTGGTGATGGTCATCATGTCATGACCACCACCATCATCTCAGCTTATCCAAAGTACTGATGGTGATTATTATTTTTGTTATTAAGTCTGTATTTCTTTACAGGAGTCCTCCAAAGTCTCATCTCTAACATAATAATGCCATAATTCTCACTATCTACTTTCCTTCTTGCCAAAAGAATGTGTAATGACACACTCTACAGTAATACATACAAAACTGGGACAGGCAATTTCATACATGTTTTAATCTTTAATGTGTTTTGAGGTTCAATGCAGCAAGGCCTCATAAATGTGTTTTATATTGCATTTACTTCCAGGAAATATGCTTATTTGTTCTCTTGGCAAGAGTTAGACATTAAGGAGGCATCAATTTTTCATCTAAGCTTAAATATGAGACAAGAGCTCACTACACCCAACTTCAACATGGCATTAAACCACAAACTGATGTTTTTTGGGTTTGTTTTTTTCAGATAGATTTGTGTCACTGATCCAACAAACTTAGTGTGTCAGTCAGCCAACTTAAGTGAATTGTTGTTTGTGTTTGGACAAAGTCAGTCTGGCTTTTCCCCCCTGCTTTCTGTCTTGGTTGGATTGTATATTTATCCCAAGGTTGATTGATTTTGATTTTTCAAATGAAAAATTGCACTCTTTCTCATCTAATTCAGTAAGAAAGCAAACAAACATATTCCCGGAAACAGTGCCTTTAAGAGTATGCTAAACCAGTGTGATGGTTTGGTGTATAAAATGATATAAAATATAAAGATTTCAACTTAGAAGCCATCATGTTTCGCTGCTGTGAGTTATACTGCTATGATAATAATGTTTGCTTAGTAGCTAAACATCCTATAAATCATTTTAAACCTTTTAAATATGTTGAAGGTCTTTGAGTTTTATTGGGAAAGCTGATTTCTCTCTTCCCCTCAGAGTCATTTACTTATATTATAAAACCACCGTTTAGTATAATGATGAGCCATGATGAATAACATAAAAGGCTCGCACGCCCCTGGTTTTCAGCCGGGTTTTAGGGACAGCAGGAGCAGCTGGTCCATGGACCTCAGTGATCTTGAGGGAACATATGGAGTTAAGAGCTCAGTATGGTGGCAGTGATCCATTAAAAGTTTAAAAAACAAATAATAAAATCTTAGAATGGATCCAGAACTGAACTGGGAGCTAGTGGAGAGATGCCAGGACGGGGAAATGTTGTCTCGTTTGCAGGTTCCGGCTAAAAGATGAGCTGAAGCACTTTGGTCTGGGCGTTAAGGGAAGCTTTTCTAAGGCCAATATAGAGCGCAGTGCAATCGTCCAAGGGGCATTATGACAGAAGTTGAATAAGACGTTCAAAGATTTTACAGGATAAAGGGGATTTGATTCTTTATGAAAGTCTCAAATGATAAAAATGAGCTTTAATAACAGAATTCATCTGCTTATCTAGTATAAAATCACAGTCCAGTGTGATAGCAAGGTTAGTCACGTATGAATGCAGGGGACCAGGTCCAAGAGACGAGGAATCACAAACACCACTGGGTCTGAAAACAACGATCTCAGTCTTACTTTCATTAAAATTCCAAAAAATTAGGCCATCCATGCTTTGATATCTTTCAGACACTTCAGTAGTAATGTAGGACAGCTGACATTTCTTTATATATGATTTGTTTGTTTTCAATGATTAATTTCTCTGTCCTTTTATTATGTCTATAGGGAAGGACTTTTTTCTGAGTTTCCTCATCATGGGTGAGGTTACAAACCATTACTTATCTCTACCATCCAAAATATATTAAATTTAAATTATCTCAACATATTAGCACAGCTGTGACACAGGGTTTCATTTCAGTTGCTGAAAAATAGGAATAAAGCTTGTTCTGCTGTGGTCAGTGCTGTTCTGACTTGTTGTGGCCTGTAGGTAGTTAAGGTTACTTATGATGTAATGGAAAACAACTGTGATGAGTCCTCAGTCATGTGCCAGATGAGGCGAAAAAGTCTCAACGTAAATAAACTGGAGAGGGTTTTAGAGGGAAAAAGTTTTCAAATTTATGTGACACTGGGATGTAATGGGGTGTAGTGTGAAATAAGTATAGTACCATTCTGTACTGGTTAATGGTTTGAGGTTGATTGGACTGAGTTGGAAGTCTTGTCAGATAATGCAATACCTATTTTGAACTCAAAAAGCTCACACAAGAACTCCTTAGCTGTAGATTTTCTTTTACTTTTGGTGCACAAAAAGAAGAAACTGCATTGACTGAATGTGATGGGATATTTTTCTTCCACTGTACAAATCCCAAATATTATAAATTTCTACAAAACCATATGAACAATATGAGATCTGATTGTGTTACTGTATGTGTAATAAATATTATAACTATTTCTCAGACTCTGTAATCACTTATCTGTGGTCAGAGTTTCAGTGCAGGATTTGGTGAAAGTTGTGCAGACTGGTTTGCTAGAAAAATACTTCACATTGTTTCGTATGTCTGTATCAAAGAGTGAACATTTTCCAGTTAATAAATGACTAGACTACTTATTTAATGAAATTACCAAAATAAAACATTTTGACATGTGACCATACATTTAATATAACAGGATTATATAGCTGTATGCAAAAGAAGTACTATAATCCAAGCATCAAACACACATTTACTTTTTCCTTTTATCATTTATTCAAACTTTATCATACTTGTACTTTATTTAACTTCATGAGCTTGGGATAAAGAGAAGGTAAATGTCAAATTCAAAGGTTTTTATATGCTAACAAAGAATTTATTGTAATCTTTCTATTAAAGTCTTTTTGGGATTCTTTTCCTTTGTCTAGCCTAAAGTCATGTGAAAAAGAATGTTTTCGCAGACCTCTATGCAGTATTCTCGATATATACACCCCATATTTCAATAGCTTGTAGAACTTGACTGTGTGACTGCAAAGTGCCCAAGAACTGTGGCTACAAAAACAAACACAAATTGCTAATCCTCCACCATTGTGTCTGTGAAGGTTCTCAGTCATCCAGGTCATCGTAGTCAAAGGAGCTTGCAAAGAAAAGCGTCTGGACTTCTTTAAGTTGCTTGAAGACGTTTCACCTCTCATCCGAGAAGCTTCTCGGATGAGAGGTGAAACAATGCACAATGGTGGAGGGTCTGGACTTCTTTAAGTTGCTTGAAGACGTTTCACCTCTCATCCGAGAAGCTTCTCGGATGAGAGGTGAAACGTCTTCAAGCAACTTAAAGAAGTCCAGACCCTCCACCATTGTGCTTGACAGTTGGTATGAGGTGTTTTTGCCGACATTTATATAGAATTGTTGTGGTTTCCAAAGCTAAGTCATGTTGCCAGGTTTGTTTTAGAGAGTTTCTCTGGCAGCCAAACAAGCCATACTTGTTCAGTCATTTTGTAATTGTACTATCAGGAGCTTTAATGTTTCACATGCTAACTGAGACCTAGCACTTGCGATTTGTCTGAGCATCGTACAGTCTGACCTATGAGTGAACTTGCTGTGACATCCACTCCTGGGTAGATTGTGACACTATATTGACACACATCTAAATGCTCCTGAAAGCAATTTGACAAAACCTTTTACACAGGTGCACAAACTTACTGATGATCAAATACAGTTGATTAACTAATCAACTGCAGACTAAGTAAGTGTCTTGGTATTGTATATTCTACACCAGCTTATCATCATTTTCAGCTTAGTGTGAAATTAATGTTAGAAAAATTTCTCAACCTGCAATTGCTGATGATGATCTTGACCTGGCTACTTTAAAGCAAGCTAATTTCATGAACATTTAGCAGCTGGGTTTTCAATATTAAATGTTTATAGTTTATATATCTATGTGGGTTTTATGCTAACGTTGTTGATGCTAATACTATAATAAAACCTTATTAATGCTAAATAGCATGATTATTACTGGGTGCTACCCAACCATCTTTTTTCACAGCAGGAGTTTAGGGGGCCGAAATAAAATGTTAAGTATGTGATGTATCTACCTTGTTGTCGACCTCACAATAGGTATGCAACAAAATGATCACAGTATACAAGCTACAACGGGATCAGCAATAAATCAGTGGTTTAAAAAAAGGGATTTAAAGCATGTACCTACTGGAACAGCCTCAGGCTAAGCCACTTCCAACATCAAGCAAACAACAAAAAATGGTGAAGGCCCAAAGCAACCTGCCCAGGCTATAAATGATTTCAGTCTCAGAGGGGGAGAATCTTGATGAGAATGACGTTCCATTGCACTCCTGATACGCACGCACGCGCGCACACACACACACACACACACACACACACACACACACACACACACACACACACACACACACACAGAGCAAATTGTAGCAAAAAGGTTTGTGTTATTTCTCCACACCTTAAGACCAAAAAAACCTAGCCAGGTAAAAAACAAAAACTAAACAAAATACAGTCTGAATTCAAGTTTGTATAAAAAAACCACACTAATATTAAAATTACTCATAAACACACAGAGTCACGTTCACATAATATTGAAAAAACTCTTGTAAAAAGCCACCTAAAGCTTCCATTTACCACCTGCTATTGCTGTTCAGACAAGAACAACAGCAAAGACAGCGGTAATAATTGCAAGATTGTCACACTTTTCTTCCTTTTCTTCTTTTAAATGAGGCTCTAAATCTGAAACTCCCCGAACATTGTGCCCTGTAAAGATCATAAATTATGACTGATGGAACTGTGACAGTTTTTTTATGTTTTTATGGCTGAAATAAAGCTAAGAAGATAAAACAGATGCTTTTCTGTTAATCTGCAAAACAGAAATTAGTCATCTTATTAACAAACCATTTATTTTAATCAGCCTGCTGATATTACTACGAGCCCTAATTCTATGTCAAACATGATCATCGTCACATGGTATTACAAAAAAAAAAAAAAAGGTAACCATACTCTTTCTTTAAAACACGATGGGTAATGTGTCAAGTGTCATTTTATGTGGGAAGATTATGCAAATTTTCCCAATTGACCAAAGCATTGTGCTGACACATTCCATCCAGGGTCAGCACTGGGTTATTTGGAATGACTGTACTTTGTGCTTATTCGTCTTGTTTTAAGCATTCTGGTAAATGTGGGTAATCGTTTACTTAACACTGCAGTGCTTTATCTTGTGCTGAAATGGAAAGCCTTTGAGGAATCTGATCCTTCATTCAAACCCATTGCGTGTGCTCACAAACAAAAACTGCAATGATTAAGAGACAAATTTAATAAATTGGATTTTCTGAGATGATCATATATGATATGAAGCTACAAGTTAATTATTGGAAAGTGAGCAGTAGCTTAAGTTTTAAATCTCTGGAATATGATTTACTATATGCAGCAAAAGACGTGACTGCAGAAAATAGGAAGTTAATTAACTGGGTGTCACTTGGTGTTTGTTTTTAAAAATTCATGTTTTGTCTTTATTATTGCCGTATTGTTAGCTTTCAAGAGTTAAAAAATCTTTAAAGGTCTCATCTGGTGCAGTTTATTTTCAGTTCTAAAAGATTATCTGTGTAAAAATATCAATTAAAAGAGATGCTTGACTCACCAGAGTCTTCTGGATGTTTTTTTGTTCATTTTTTCTTAAACTGACGTTGTATAATCTGGGTAGCTAATTTTTAAATGGGCCACAAACATAACTTTAATATCTTTGTGTTACTATGTTTTTGCTCTGTTAGTAGCAGCAGCTGCTGTGTGCTAATCAATTTATATTAAGATAATGAAAACCTTTTACATTAAAGTCTATTGAGAAACAAATTTCTGTTGTTATCATTTTAGCTTTACTACCTGCTGATTTAGAAAAAGTTGGAAAACTGGCTTACTACTAGTACCACTAGAAAAAACTAATAATCATTAAAAAAAATTTTTTTTTGAATAGCAGTCTTTAAACAATGACCACATCAATCACCATCATCATCAATAAAATGATGTGGCACTCTCTCTGCCTGTATGGGTTCCCTCTGCATGCTACAGTTTCCTCTCACTGTCCACACGCGAGACATGCAAGTTAGATTTACAACGTTTAGGTGTGAATAGGGGTGTAAATGGTTGCCTGCCTCTATAGTATGTGTCAGGCCTTTGACTGAATGCTGACCCGCAGGGTGTGCCCTATTTCTTGTCCAGTGTCAGCAGGGATAGATTTCAATCCATGGATGGATGGATGGATGGATACATTATACATCCACAATAAATGCAGAAAAATGTGTTTAACAAGAATACATCTAAATTCTCTGAAATGATCCATATTGTTAACACACGCCAGTCTACATGTCGCTATGAATGTTTGCAAATCCAAACACTGCCCTTGCTAATATAATGGGTTGCATGGCTAATAAATTACAAAATATATATAACACCCAATGCCTGCCAGTGAATCATATCAAAACTTACAGTGTTTTATGTAAAATTATCATAATTGAGGAAAGGACGTTTTTATGTAGTCATAAAACTGGAGATAAAACACTAAATCTTAAACTTTGTACTGCAGCCTATATTATTTTATAGCTCGTATAATAAGGCATGTTTTTTAGTTTATGGGGTAATATATTTTAAAGGAAACTTACCCTGTAAGTCCTTCATTTACAGACTCTAACAAGATTTTGCATCGTGGGCCTGCTTACAACCCACTTTGATCTTAAGTGGGCCGGACAAGTTTAATCCATGAGATATCTCAAAATAAGTAAAAGAAGAGTTACTTCAATAGACTGTCTCAGTTTTTCTACATGATAAAGAAACACTATAGTAAATGAAAGACTCAGCATGACTCTTTGGGCTTAAACTGTAAGAAATTCATGTGTAAAATTACTGAAAAGTCTGATATCTCATTGCCAAGACTGCCCTGTAATCATAAAGTGGCAAGTTTCTGTTCATTCAAAGAAAATTCTCATTATTGATTTAACTGTGTACACACTGTAAAACAAACAGACGTTTCTATAGTACAGGAACTTTTTTTTGTCATTTAATTGTTTATTTATTACTTTATTAATGTAGTATGAATGGCTGTGGGTGAGGTGTTTGTCAGTACAATAAGTTGTTTATGAAAATGCTGTTAATAGTCCAAAATTTATGTCCTCCTTCACATTTTCCACAGCTGTCCAGTGGGCCAGGTTGGAGTCTTTTTTGGGCCGATTCTGGCCCACAGACCTTATGTTTGAACCTCTTCCATTCGACAACACTACATATGTTTATGTAGACTGTCCAGCCTTTTGATGATGAAGTTTAATAAAATAATATTTTGTCAGAAATTAGTTTAAACACCAAAAACCCTGTTTTTTTTGTTTACATGACTCTGTGTATTTAGTGTATGTTGATTTTGATTTGCTGATTGTAATCACAAGTAGTTAAAAGCAGTGATTACTGTTTCGGCGTTGGCTGGGGCAAACTCAGTCAAAATGAATCTTCTGCCAGACAGAGATGAACAATTACAATGAGCATTTGGTTTTTTGCACTTTCGCATTCTCTGGTGCTTTTATAAGGTGTCTATAGTAATGCACAGAATTGATTAAGTTGGGTGCAGAAGTCTATTTAAGATGCCATCTGCTCGGAAGCAAGTGCAAGAGTAATTAGAGCAAGTCTGCTGCTTAATAGAATTCAGGGGAAAAAAAGAAGGGTTAATCGTCAGCAGGATTCAGCTGGAATGCATGGTCTGACGAGCCAAACCCGATAACACTCAGCTAAATCACATATACAAAAGCAACGGTGGGAGAATGCCTGCAAACATTTGTGCATATGAGCCAAAAATCAAATATACACAAATCTTCCAGGGATCTCTCAGCTGTTTGGCTCTGCAATCAGACAATTTTAAATACATCAGATTATTTCCTTTACTGGCAACTTTTGCACACAAAAATAGAAAAAAGAAAAAAAAGGTCATCTGCGGTGGCAGACGTATTGTTAAATTATGTGTAAAGCTGAGTTCAGCATAATAAAAAATCATTCAGCCTAGAGCATAATGAAGATCAGTAAAGTTCAGTGATTTCCACGAGGACTTCCAGACTACGTGCTTTTTATCCTCCCCAACAGTGATGAGTGGTTGTATTTACTAACTCGCACAATAAAAGACAAAAGGTGCATGTGAACATATCGAGATTTAAGAAATACTGGGGATTGATGTGAGGTAGCACACTGATGGATTAAGTGGGATCTCTGACAGCCTGAGAATGTCATTTGAATTTAACACTGGCACGTGTATTTTCCAGATGGCTGCACCCAGTGGGTTCACAGTGTCACCCTTGGATCAAGCTACTCACTCAAACACTCATTGGCAGAGTCCCCAGTGGCCCTGGCCCAGGGTCTATCCTGGTAAAAGGGGTGACATCTCTGGCAGTCGGCTCCCTCTGTGTGATGCTGGCAGGCGCAGACCAGGTTACCATGTTCTCGCTCAATGCAC
This sequence comes from Aulonocara stuartgranti, assembly GCF_965226115.1. Classification (NCBI taxonomy): domain Eukaryota; kingdom Metazoa; phylum Chordata; class Actinopteri; order Cichliformes; family Cichlidae; genus Aulonocara; species Aulonocara stuartgranti. The sequence continues at coordinate 17,901,368 of NC_138945.1, read as the reverse complement.
TCGCTGGCATGGCCGTTACACTTACATCTGAGGGAAACATCGATAGTTAGGTGTAAAGTCTGCATGTACAAGCTTTTGTTTGTCTCTGTTTTTCCTCCTCTTTTTACTCACACAAATTTGGACACAGTTATGCACACAGTGAATGAATTTGAAGGCGGAAGGAAAGCGGGAAGGTAATTCCCCCGTAAGAAGTTGTCACTTTCTATTATTCTCCACCGATGAAAACGTGGTCTGGGGTGAGGCAGGGCTTTTATTCCCCTTCAGCAACTACACTTTTCAACTGTGTTAATATGCCACTAATAATACACTCACACTCACCCAGTGTATCAGAAACAGCAACAAGTGAGTGCAGTATCTCTAATATTGGTAACCAGTGTTGGTCAAGCTACTTATAAAAAGTAATCAGTAACTAATTACTGATTACTTCCCCAAAAAAGTAATCTTGATACCTTACTGATTACTTATTTTCAAAAGTAATTAATTACTTAGTTACTTAGTTACTTTTTAAAAACACGATTTACAACCTGAATAGGTGATAAAGCGATAGATCTTTCAGCCCGATTCTACTTTTTCTGCATAATCCATCATACAAAATGTAATCAAATGGAAAAGTATCTTTTTAAAACTTCTCTTATTAGTTTTAATCTTTTAACTTTATGCATCAAACAAAGATTTAATTATATGCAACATTCTCTGACTGGAAGAAATTTGTTCAACATTTAAACCTATTTTCTGCACATTCCAGCACATAAAAAAAAAAAAATTATATATATATATATATATATATATATATATATATATATATATATATATATATATATATATATATATATATATGTGTGTGTGTGTGTGTTTACACTGACTCTTTCAAATAGATGCAAGTAAAACACAGCAGAAAAGAAATAAAGTCAAAGACTAGCAGTCCTGTTGCTCTATTTTCACCTGTATAGCAGGCGGAGATTTGCCCTGGTGCAGGTGTGCCGCAGCGGTCAGTTGAAGACTCTCTGTGAATTTCCCATTACGTCGTAGCGCACTCGGTGCTTGCTTGGAAGTTTAGGGGTTTTTTTTCGCTGTAAAAAGAAGTTTTCTTCCCACGCACAGCGCACACTAATGTTTTTGTCACTTTTTATGGAATCAAACTCAAAGTAAGGTCAGTACTTCCACGCTTTAAACGCTGCACGCTCATACTCTCTCCCGCACTCGATATATTATCCATTGTTGATCTGCACACAGCTGTTGTCACGAACGTCGCACTCGCTTACGTCACTGTCATGAGACATTCTCGCAAAAACGGTTTTAGTAACGCAGTAACGCAGCGTTCCTATGGGAAAGTAACAGTAATCTAATTACCGTTTTTGCAATAGTAATCCCTTACTTTATGCATTACTTGAAAAAAGTAATCGGATTACAGTAACGCACTGTTGGTAACTGTGTTAGTATGTGCAAAAGCATTAACTCTATGCTTTTCTTTTTTTAATTTATAAATGAAATTTTGCGTCTTCAGTAATTATAATAACTTCCAAAATTAAAAGTCAATATTTGTGAGCTAAACGTGATTGTTTAGTTCAGTTTTCATAAGACTGTTATCTGCTAATTTCCTTCCCCTCTGCCTGTGGATTATTTCCTCTGAAGCATGATGACAGATATGCCTTCCTGTGTGCACTATTTCCTGGCAGTGTCACTGGGTTTGTCAAGTGGCTGTGACAGGGGTACAGGCACTTGTCGCTGAGTGGTAAGCTGTGTCAAATTTAGCCAGCTGTCCCAGAACCAGATGTATGCTTGCCTGAGGCTCACACCCATTCGTTTCCGTTGTCTCTGAGGTGCTTCCGATCTACATATTAGACTGCTAGAAGTGAGGTGTGAATATGAGAGTGTTGATCTGAAATATACTGGCAGCATGTAATGTGTGCACTTTAAATTTTCTCATAGATATTTAGACATCTGTCTCATGAGTGGGTTGTTTCCAACATTACTTTATTTCGCTATACTCAAAATATATTCACTAAATTCTGTCTTCACATTGACAAAGTTAGACCCCGAAGCTTCCTTATATAACTTAAGCATACCCTGCTGACCACTGAGCACCTCCGCTGGAGCACCTGAGGTTAAGGGCCTTTCTTTGATGAGACAGAGGAAAGTGCTGTTTTCTCACTTTCCCGTCCAGGGTCCAAGGTTTTAACTAGCGACCTTCTGGTCGTAAGCTTGTTTTTCTTACCTTAAAGCCACCACAGCTCTTTTTGCACTATTGATATATTGTAGAAAACCTGGAGGATTTTTTAATAGCATTTGGCTTGCTGACTTGACCTGTAGCGTGTGGTGTAAAAACACGTGTACTTAGGCAGAAAGCACCAGTATATGGCTAATGGCCATGTGGCTCTCTTACCCACGTGCTGTGACATTGGTGGGTAATTTGTCATCCAGCTGAAAGATCCTAAGTGTTTATGACAGATGTCAGATCAACTTTGCGTTCTTTGTGAGGGCTTCATCTCAGCTGCTTAATCGTTTGGTTCTATCTGCATTGCCAAGGTGCAGCCTGGTCTTTGGTACCATGTCCCCTTTCATTACTATGAGTAATAAACCCGAGGATGTGGAAGGAGAATTGAGAATTATCTTGGTTTACTTTCATTTGATGCCAACTTGACAGGCAGAAAGCAGGACAGAATATAGGTTCAGCATGTTATCTTGCCATGGCCACACAGAGTCATGGTACAGTAAAAAGAAAGTTCTAAGGGTTTATGTATCAGGGCATAGTAAAAATCATCTTGTTCTTAGTAAGCTTTTAGATTAGGTAAATTCAAGCTCAGATGAATAAATACACTGTAAAATTATTTAATTAACAACATTTAAGAATGCAGAAGCAGTGTTTGAAAAGCTAAGCACACCCTTACTGCTTTCATAGAAATTAAGAAGGTAAGTAGCAGCCAGTTGTTGCTAATCAAAGGCATATGATGAATTGATCATCAGCAAAAGCAGAAATTTCGGCAGTTTGTGGGTCCAGAGCATTCAGGTGTGTGTTAACACAACGCTAAGGAGGAAAGACATCAGCTGTGATCTTACAGAAGCAATTGTTGTTGCCCATCAATCTAGGAAGCGTTAAAAGACCATTTCCAAACAATCTTAAGTTCACCATTTTTCAGTGAGAAAGATTTCTACAAGCCCACAACATTCAAGACAGTTGCCAGTCTCCCCAGTAGCAGATGCCCCAATAAATTCACCTCAAGGTCAGACTGTGAAAAGCTTATCTCAGACACTACAAGCCTCAGTTAGCATGTTAAATGCTAAAGTTCGTGACAAGAAAAAGACTGATGGCTTGATTGGAAAGAGTTGCTAGGAGAAAGCCTCTTCTCTCTAAAAGGAACAACACAGCATGGCTTAGGTTTGCAAAGTTGCATCTGAGAAAACCACAGGACCTCTGGAAGACTCGTCTAGTTTGTACAAAAAGTGGAGCTGCAGTGTTCCTGGTGGTGGAGGGGTGATGATTTGGGTTTGTTGTGTAGCCATAGGACCTGGACACCTAGCATTCATTGAGTCAACCATGAACTCCTCTGTATACCACGAGTGTTCTAGAGTTAAATGTGACATCTGACAACTTTAGCTTGGCCCGAATTGGATCATACAACAAAACATTAGTACTGACCATAACAGCAAATCTACAACAGAATGGCTGAAAAAGAAAAAAGAAAAATCAAGGTGCAATCAAACTTCAACCTGATTAACTGCTTTGGCAGCAGCTACAGGGAGCTGTGAATAAATGACTACCTAGAAACCTCAGTGAACTGAAACAACATCGTTAAGATGAGTGGACCATAGAAAAGGATTACTGAATCATGGCATAGACCTAGTTTTTCAAACAGTGCTTCTGCATTTTGTTAAATGAATAGTGACACGGGATAATAAGTTAGGTGCACTTGTTCATCTGAGGTCGTATTTACTTCATTTGAAGACCTGCTAAGAACCAAATGCATTTTATCATGTCCTGATACATAAAACCTTAAAACTGATCAACTTATGATATACTGGGTAAAATCTGTGCTTTGCATGCCCAGCCACCTACCCGTAACACCTCAGCCAGGGAATTAGTTTACTTTAAAACACATTTGGCCATTTGGTACTATATAACTCCCTTAAAAAGAGATGCTAGTGAAGTCGAAAAATCAAAATTGCTTAAGCAACACTAGTTCCCAACATTTATTATTTCAGAGAGTATCAAGCATGGTGACATTGCTTTGGCACCACATTTTCTGGTGTCTCTTACCTGCCACCCACAGAGAAATCAGAGATGGCATAGAAGTACGAGCGCAGCACTTTAGCGTCTTTGAAAAACTCATCTCCAAAGGTGTTAAGCCTGTCCAAAGAGATGAGCAGGTCAGTGGCTGTCACCCATTCCTGGAAAAGAAAAAAAAGAGGAAATGATATGGGAAGAAGAAAAGATATACAGGGTTAGCCAAAAGGAAAAGAAAAAAAAATCAATGTAAGAGAACCATTGTCGGGAAGTCTGCTGGCTGCTGCCACTCTTGGTGACACAAGAAAGCAGACAAGAAGGTTGGCAAGAGAAAAAAAAGACACTGGGCTTCAGTTGAAAGGGGTAAAAGAGTGAGATATATAAAACAGCAAATGTTGACAGCAAAGAAAAGAGAGGAAGTTGGAAAGAAGATATGGTCAAGAAAACTACAGTGTAACAGCAGAGGGAGAGCAGATATGATGGGGAGATAATGAGTATGGTGTAAGAAATTGAGTTAATGTCACAAAGAGGGCTGAATAAAAAGGGGATTAATGGAGACTAAAGCTGAAATATGAAAAAAAAAACATGAGAAAAGAGACAACATTGCAGCACTGCTTCAGTATAATGGATGGCACTTGGCAAAGCTCCCACCATTGATATGATTTAAGCTCTTCTGTTTGAGACTACTGCAAAGGTACAGGCAGGATGAAGCAAGAGTGGGAAAAGAAGGTAAAGAGGGATAACACAAACAGTGGAAAAGCTAACGGGAAGTACAATAGTGGGTGCAAGATAAAAGCGAGGCCAGGTAAAGAGAGAGCAAATGACGTTTTCTTTTTTTTTTAACAGAACAACTTTAAAACAAATAGCTGGAGAGAAACTTTCTTTTTGTTTCTTGGCTAGTTTGGGACTCTGTGGGAGTCCTGAGGAAGCCTGTCATGCTTAATGTTTTGAAGCTTCTCCCCAGAGATGTCTTTGAAGTCTGGCAATGGGAGACAAGGAGATTGGAGCGGATGAGCCTCAGACTAAAAACATGTGTGAAGAGTTCATTCATTCATTTTTTAATCTCATGTACCATGCATTTTACCATCCATGCACCCCTTACCACATAGTACATTACTCTGCCAATTTTAGACGATTAAACATAAAACTGTGTCATTTACAAATGCCTTGTTATCAAATTCTGAAGTGAACGTTATACTTACATGACTGAATTACAGAAAATCTTTACAGACATGTATGCCTTACTGTGGATGTATCATTCAAATTTTCTGTAGTGCTGGAGCAGGTTTAACATATGATTGACATGTGCACCAACAACAGCTAAAGGTGTGTTGCTAACTGTAGGTTGCTTTTTAATGTTAATTTGCATATGCTGCCAACAACAGTTCTTTTTATTCTTTGAGTCTGTGTGGAATCATGGTTTTGGAGAGACCTAGTAAATAGCAAGACTTACTACTAAGCTCTTTTGACCATTTTTGGCTTCTTCTGGCAACATGATAGCATCATAACCATGTATACTATAGTCTTTACACGTGTACCGATTACGCACAGAACATGGGTGTGGCTTGAGGTTTCCCATGGTGTACCAAATGGCACATATACACATTGGTTGATCAGAAAAGTAGCCATGCTGTTGACTGACTGAATATGGAAAAGAACGAAATATTAATATTGTAATTTTATAAAGTGTACCTTTCTGTAGCTTTTTCCTCAACTGTTTCATAAATGGATGGCTCAATATATGTAAACATTTTCAGTAGGTTGTTCTTTAATAATTTTGATGATCTGGCCAGCCCTGACTACACTGGTTTTAAAATGAGTTTTGCATCCTCTGTATTAAAAGATCTGCGGACTGAAGAGTCTCTAAGAGTATAAAAAAATGGCTCCAAAAACACTTGATTGGAATCAATATAGTATCAGTGCACATTGAGAAAATTTTTATTCCTCTGCCTCTTCATAGTTAGCATGTAAAAAACCAGAGTAAGGTATTAGTCATGGTTCAGCAGAAGAAAATGGTTAATTGGGAGATAGCAAGAAATGGAAAAAAAGGTGACATGCCTGAACCCTCTAAGGCTCTCTTCACAGGTCCCTTCTGTGATGTTTCTTAGTTTAAAATAGCCTGAGCAGCACTGCAGTAAAAGTTTATAACTAAATTATCTTTAGAGGAGCTGCTTCTGGGGGGCTTTCTTGTGCTGTCAGCAGGTCCAGCATCCTCCTATTTCAAAGGAGACAATCTTGGGATTTAGACCACCTGCGTGGTTAGTGCCTCCAGATCCAAGAGACATACTGCTGTGGCATCAACTGGTCTCAGTCCCCATTTTGAAGCATCTGGTGTGAATGCATTGCACATGCTCCTGATTGATTTTGCAATAAATGGTCTCAGTATGACTACCAAACGTGGGTCAGCTGTGTCAGTAAATGCTATAAAGAGGACTATTTCAACTGGGGTCAGCAAAGTGCAACTTGTGGTAAAGAATGTAAAAACCTGTAATTAACACTTCCTTTTTTAAGATTTTTTTTTCTTTTCTTCTAATTAGAGCAACCAACTGAAGGTTGTAACTGACAACTCAGAATTGCATCTGTCACCAGGCGAGGACAAACTCATTCACCTCTTGCCTGAAACGTCTCTTCATGTCTCTGTATCTTGTCTTCATATGTTCCTTTCCGCCAGTATTATCGTTCTAGTACACTTCAGATTTTCCATAGGGTTCTGTGCTTTTGCAACCTATTGAGGATATTTGGTAGTAAGAGTAACTAAAATGTGGCAGAACTGCGTGCATGCTATTGTTCTGAGACTTGCTTTATCGATTTTTGCCCCTGCTTGACTCGGCTCTACAGACTAATGTGCTTTGGGATGATGCTTTATGACCCTGATGCATTGAGAACACCGATGCTCATTCTTCACTTTGCAGTACGCTACCTGAATATGACTATATTTTCATCCGTGGCTTCTGACAGGAGCTGGGAGCACAGGGGATCAGATATGACAGAATATCACACATCCTCTGCAATATGCTTACAAAATGTCTTTGAATCTTCATCTTTTTCTACTTTGTCATCCATGATACGCTTGTCTAGAGTTGGCTTATCTCATGGGTGTGATGCCTTCATAATGTCCTTGTAATGAAAAAAAAAAAACTCTCCCTGATGCACAGCTGACGAAAAAAATGTAAAAAAGGCCACATACATAAATGAAAACAAGCAGTCGTCTGAAAGTCTTTGAGTCTGTTGTACGAAACACTATTTATAGCATCTTGCACATTTTCTGTCACAAGGAAAAGATTTCTTTTTCTTGACTTACACTCAAAATAGTTGAAGGCTTCCTTAATGAAAACTGATGCTGAGAGTTTTCAAGCATGCTATTGTTTGTTTAAGGCTGCGGGGATAGCAATGCTAAACCCCACAGCAGAAAGGGAAACGGGTCATCTGCTGCTAATTTATCCACAAATAGGATATATAGTTTGTTGTTTTAATGCTTTAGGTCTGTTTTTGTCAAGTGGCAACCTCTAGGCTGAAAAAGCATTTACAATAAAAATGCACACATTAAAAGAAAAAAGAAAAAAAGCTTTTGTCACTATCTTTTATTTTCCCCATTGCTGGAGCAGAACTGGGTTCAGCTGAGAATTAGCTACTAGTTCTGTGCTTGGCGTCACCTAAGCTAATTTGAGATATGCAAGTGAAATGTTAGTGGTGCTGGTGCCTGTTGTTGCATTTTAATGCAATTATCTGTCAAATAATACAGCTTTCTATGGGGTCAACTGTACTAAAAGGCCATCCAAGAAGCTTGTGCTTCAGCTATTTGTTTGTTATTTAGCTGTAATTAGGATTAGTCAGTATCTTTGTGATGCTCCTAGTTTACATAGTCTATAGATGCACTCTGTTTCTCAATCTTGCTAGCATTATTTGATAACTTAGATAAATATGACTTCAAAAAAAGAAAAAAGAAAGACAAAAAAAACAGCATCCTTAAAGGCACAGTTAAGGCTTCACAATGACAGGTATCAAAACTGAATGGTGACAGCACAGGAAGTACTGCCATATTTTATATACAGTCTACTGTGGAGAAACATTTTTATGTGATCAAAACTTTAGGGGCTACTGGACCAGCCGCTTTGTAAAATTAATAAGTAAATGATTAACACTACTTAGCAGTCATTTATACTGAAACACATGCCTTTACTACAGAGGGGCCAGGCTGGTATTTCAGTGATTTTAAATCCCAGCCTCCAACTCAACACACTCATAAATGATCAAATGCTTAAATTAATTCTTAGCATTTTAAAATTCTAACACACATTAAAAGCAAATACTCTTCCATTTATCATAGAGTACACGACCATTATTATACGGAAGAGTAATTAGTAATGCTCGGTAGAACAGTGTTAATTGTGTAAGAAAAAAAAAAGCAGATATAGTTCCAAATATCACTTAGTCTACTGAAAGGAAGTGGTTTCTCAGGGTTAATTAGTAGTCAGCCCAAAACTTATTATTTGTGCAAAGCACAGCAAAAGCTTAATTAACTTTGATTCTCACTCCCTTGGAATTTTAGTCCACAATGCTACAATGATGCTGACTTAGGCTCTGGCGCGTGAGAGTGGCAAAGAGCCAGTCCTTTGTCTAAGACAATAAGCGTGTAATGATCAAATGGGCAGGTTCACAGACATGTATCTGACCGCACATAGTAAAGTTGTTTTTTATTATTATTAACATACCACACACAGCTTTAAAATGCATCTTTGCTCAGGGGCTTACAACCTCCACCCTCACCTCTAAAATCTCTCTGGTCTTTTCTTCCTCCTTTTTTCCTCCACTTGTCTTCTTCTCTCCCTTCTCCCGTCTTCTTTCCCTGTTTACTTGAACTCTGAAGCCTCTGGCTGCAGGCAGTGACAGGAAAGGGAGCAGTGTCCCTCATTCCAAAGTTAATAACTTTTTAATTTAATTGCTTAAGTTCACTGTGCCCTCAATATGTATTTTTTCCCCTTTACTCATTGGCATTCAATGCCGGAGCTCCAATTTGCCACACAGCTTTCTAGAGTGTAAGAGAGAGAGAGGCAGAGAGACCGCGAGACACTGAAGGAGAGGGGATGGACTGGTGGCAGGGGAGACAGACAAACCGTTTTAATGGATGACTGAACAAATTAAATTTGAATTCATACAGCAGCTTTCATCTTCTGCATGATTATTGAAAAAAAAAGAGCTTTACAAACTTGACAACAAGGCTCTCTTTGAAGTAAGCCGTTACTTTAGGAGGTGAGTGTTATTTATTTCAAATAAAAATCTAAACTAGCAGTGAAAACACAGTCCATTAGATCAATGGTGTTGCAAAGAATGCTGTGTGTTTATATGTGGCATGTACACAAGTAAGACAAAAACACCTGCGCGTTTAAACGGCGTCTTAGTTTTTATTTCATTTTGCTTTGACCGCTCAAAATTGCAAGAGACACTTTCTAAAAGCAGCAGATGAGGCATGTGAAGTCTCTATATCAAGACCGCACACGCCTCAAAAACCGAGGCACAAGTAGCAATAGTGAAAAAGGATTAAGATGCTAATAAAACAGACAGAATGCAATTTCTGTTTTAAGCCTCATGAAAAATGCATAGCTCTGTACAGCCAATATGCAGAGGAAATGGCACACTGACATGGCGCATAGAAGAAGAGGAATCAGTTAATGCTCTGTTGACAGTCTCTTTGTAAAGTGTTTGTTTTCAACCCCTGACACAAGTGCCCAGCCTTTATGAACCTTCCAGGCAAAAGTTTCCTGAGGGGGGGGTTTCCGAGGACAATTTCCAAGAAAAAAAGATACATTATATTTACAATGTATCCCTTTTCTTGAAAACTGTCCTCGGTTGAGATGTCTTCATGGTCCGGTGGTAAAAACAGTGTCAATAAGATGGACATTATATGGTAGACTATGGCCTATTTTGCACCTCCAGGGTATGCTTTTACTCCATTAGCTGGATCACTGCACATGTTTATAGAAATGCAATGTTGCTACAAACAATTCCGAAAATAACCGGGCAGTATTTGCTCGAGGCATTTACTCTGATTACCTCAATGTTATGAAAAACACATTCTGTCTGAGCAATGGCATTAACAAAAGGTACTGAGGCTTGTTTTATAGATATGGTTTCACAGAGGCTAATCACTGATTACATTCGTGGTTTAATTTTTTTTTCTTCTAAATTTCTGGGGGCAGGGGGTAGAAAATAAAGCAAGGTGAAGCCAAGTGGCGAGCTTACTGAAATGTTTATTTTAGATGTATTGCATGCTCCATAAGATTCTGTCACCTACTATATTTTTGATTGAATAAAGTCTGTGCTGCATTTTTCTGTACAGCACCTATCACGGTTTCAGAGAGACTATAGCCTATCTCAGCTGCCACAGGGTGAGAAGACAAGTCGCCACTCTGTCCCAGACATACAGACAACCATTCACTCTCAAGTTAGCGTAACCCAACTCCATGCGTGTTTTTGGACTGTAAAAGCCAGAGTATCCAAAGAGAACCCATGCAATCGGATTTGAACCCAGGACTTTCTTTTTAGACATGCTTTCAGAAGTTTGTAGCACATAGACAAATTCAAAGTGCAAGCTTTTATTATTTGCCCCATTGAAACCCATTTTAATACACTTTTTTATTTTTTTTTACTTATGTGGATATATATGTGTATAGCATGTATTTAAGTATTTAGTAAGTTAGTTTAAATGTTTAGCAATAATTACCAAATGAAAAAATTACGTAAAGTTTATTTGGTTTTCCAAAAGAAACAGTTGTGATAACAGTAATTCAGGAACATTGTCACAGGCTGGGTCTCCGACCCAGCACTTTGAGCTTTCTTTGTATTGTTCTCATTTTTTGAGATGTTGTTAGTTTTGTGGTATTTCCTATTTGCCTTTAGTTTAGGCAGTTATTGTTCCTGGGTTTTCTGTTTGAGTTCTTGCATTATTCATCACGTATTTGGTATGTTAAGTTTGTATTGTCATGTCTAGTTTTAGTGTTTCCTGTTTTATTCTGACAGTGTCATGTGTTCTTTGGTCATTGTATTTAGTTTCACTCCTCCTGGTCCTGTCATTAGATTCATGTCAGTCAGCTGTTTCCTCATGTGTCGCCACTTCCCCTGATCACCTCATGTCTGTATTTAAGCCTTTTGTTTTCTTCATGCCATTGTCAGTTCGTCTGTTTATTCTCACCAGAGTCATAGTCATAGCCTGTTTATTTTTCCACCTCGGTCATAGTTATAGTTTTTGGTCTTAGTACCTTTAGTGTTTTGTTTCTTAGTGTTTTGTCAGTTCAGTGTTTTGTTTCTTAGTGTTTTGCCTGTTTGCTTTGGTCTCTTGGTTCATTTCCTGCCGTCATCGCAATAAAGGTTCACTTTTCTGTTAATCATTACTATTCCTCGTCATCATCTGCTTTTGGGTCCTGTTTCCGCACACATCGGCGCACCCCGCCGTGACAAACATAGTTTCCCCATTCAAATTATAATGAATTTAAGTGGTTATAATCAATATTTAAGTCATAAAAATATAAAGGGCTATTTCTGAATCCCCATCTATCATCCTCTATATGCCTATATGTTGTCAATACATACAATGGCAGTAAGAAACACTTTTTTAATAGTTCAATATAGTATTAACATTACGTTTGCCTTCAGATCAATTCATTGACCTTGAAGGAGAGGTCAGAGGTGAAATGTGTGAGGTTTTTAAACCTTTATATGGTACTTTCCATATGTTGACAATACACACCACACTTGTAAGAATCCTAGTTTATAAATTATAAGGCTTTATGTCGATTTTCAACCAATAAATCATTAAGTTGACCTTAAAGACCTTTGTGCATTTGAGGCTAATTTTAATGGATTACTAACATGCGCCCACTCTACACCCCTGCAATGTTTTATCAGAATTCATTCTAAACTTTTTGAGCTATCATGTTTACAGATGCACATGTAATCATAGTGTTTACCATGGAAACTTCAATTTTGTCTGAACTAAGTAGTAATAAATACCAGGCCACCCTTTCCTTACTGTTTTTAAGTTATACCTGTAGTTTAGCCACTTGATGTTTTTAATCACCTATCTCTAACAACTGCATAGCAATTAAAATGTGTGTAGTTTTTTTCTACTACAAATTTACTACAAATTCCCTTAAATGAAGAATGTATAATTCTAAGACTTAACCCTGTGCAACTCTACAGATGACTTTTGTGTCTAGGGAGACTCTACGCTTTCTTAAACAAGTTGGAATCTTTCAGATGCGAACAATTCTAACCAAGTCGGTGCAACTTCCTTAATCCCAATGCTGTATTCTAAATGCATCACTGCAATCAAGCAGGACAAGCACAGAGAGTCCATGACAAGATCTTTGGCCTTTACTGGTCCTGTTTTTGTGCTATAATACAATCTAAAGCCTGTCTGAAATACTTCAAGTAAATCCTTCCCTCTCACATAGTTGATCTTGAAGAACTTTAGAAGTAAAACAAAGGCTGGAAATCTGTACATAACAGGCTAAAATGCCTGGTCAGTTAAAGGCTTTTCAATTAATGATTTTATTACTGCCACCTTAAAAACTTGTGGTACATAGTCTATTAATAATCGTTTTTCAATTGGCAGATTTTATTTGCTAGTTCAATGATAAGCCTTAATAGACATGTCTAATAGATATGTTGATGGTTTGGATTAAGTATTTATTGATTTTAGCTCAGAGTGATCAATAGGAGAGAAGCAATCAAAATAAAGATAGCATTTTCTAAAGTAGCTGTAGTTAATGACACGTCTGTGACATTTGTGGGATGCCTTGGATTTTTTCCCCTTCTAGTAGTTAACATTTTCAATGTAAAAATGGCACCTTGTCTTTTACCTCTGTGCATCAGTAAAAAAGCAGCTTGTAAGCATTCACACAGGTGCTAAAATGTGAATGTTTTTCATTTGTATCCACATATGGCATTTTAATCATAGTCACACAAAGTGTGGTTTAATGAAGAGGCTTTAGGAGATGAAGGACTTCTTTAGAGTGTATGATTTCTTGAGATATTATTTTGCAAGGCTGCCAGATTCATAGACAACAACAGATGTGCTGTTTATACCGGGTACATAAAAACAGGATTTCTAACAATACAAGCCCTGCGAGTAGCTGTGAGTTTAGTCTTCTGGCTAATATTTGCTAATATTGATCAAACAGCTAAAGCTGATGGATCATTAATCATCAGTATTACAAGTATTTGTTTAAAATCTGGACACACTCCATGTCTGGGAAATGTTAACATATGTTAAAAAAGTGTTATAGAGCAAGAGGCAGGGTACACACCTGGAATCGCTAAAGGAGAGCAAGACGTGAGAAGACCATTTTAAAAAGGAAAATCTACTACTAGACTTTAATTTATTTCTGTTTAGTTTGTATACAAATGAATAATGAGTCCCAAAACAAAACTCAAATGCTACCAGGCAAGACAAATCGTAAAAAGAAACTATGCATTTCCTGATAGTAGTCTTGATTCTGAAAGACAGCTATTCAATATTTGTGTTAAATGATGACAAACTTTAAGGGATTCTTTACAGTGGACATTTCAAATAACATACCTACGTGCATATACGCGCTTCCCTTCCTTGTTGCTGTCTCCTTCCTTTTTACGGCTCTTAATCCTATACTCAATTAAGGCATATTATGGGTTTGTAACTCTAACCACCAACGGTTTTAATTGCTTGTTTTCTTCCTGTTATAATAGTATTAGTAGCTCAAGCAGGAAGTAGCATGGCAGCAATAAAGAAACCTGTGCCCCACCATCTTCGTTTTGCTGATTCACTGTGTTGGAAAAAAAGCACTCCTTTGCATTCCACCAGCTTTGATTTAGCATCAAAGAGGATGGCTGATGTGTTTTTGTCTCTGCTCACTACACCCATCTGTCCCATCACCCTTAAAATAGAGAAGGAATGAGAGCTTGAATGAAAGAAATGGTGCAATTGATCCGTCTTTTATTCTAATGGGAGAACAGATCACAGTCAATTATGGGTCTTCTCATCTTGTTGTTTAAAACATGGCGGAGAGTGAATGGGGGGAGGTGGAATGAAGGAGAGCGGGTGTTTGGCAGGTCTGTTGAGAGATTTGCCACCCAATCTATGTATTCTTAGCTTATATTGATCCTGCGCTGCTCTATAATCAGTGGGTCGATGTCCTCCAAAGCATACTGAAATACAGCCAGCAAAACCATTAATAGTCAGGTTTTAATGTAAGTAACACCTGTATACCGAATACCTACCCCCCCCCAAAGAAAAGATCTCATGTTGCTACATGGCTTTACAGTTTAAATAAAATCATCTTAAGGTTCAAGAGGCTAATGAGAAATGCCAGTAATCCACGTTGCTTGAAAAGGTAATTAAGCACTTTTTCTAAACAGTGACTGGTATGGTTAAAAAAATATTTTATATATACGTATACATACATATACATATACATACATATTAGGGGTGCAACGATACTCGTATCGATATTGAACCGTTCGATACAGTGCTTTCGGTTCGGTACGCATATGTATCGAACAATACAAAATTTGTAACTTTCCTTCTGACGATGCTGTCTGTGTTGAGCGCTCAGTGAATCTGCGTTCGACTACTCCGCCTAGGCTGCACTGTCGAGCGCAGATCCACTGAGCGCTCAACACAGACAGCATCGTCAGAAGGAAGAGCGCAGGGCAAGCTAGCGAGACAGAAGTTAAGCTCTCCTTGCAACATGGCAAATTGAACCTCCCCCACCCTCATTCAGATCTGGCGTTTGGAATTATTTTGGTTTTCATGTGAGGTATGACCCTGAAGGTAAGCGCGTCATGGACTAAAGTAAAACAGTGTGTTGGATGTGCCACGCAATGCTCAATTACATGGGTGGGAACTAGTGTGTTAGCGCAGTTAGCTCGTTAACGTGTTGGCCGTCTAGCCCCACGCACGGGGCGATCAGGGGAGATTTGCCGTGTTGTGGCGTTAACGTCATTTCAACGAGATTAACGCTGACAGCACTAGTGGGAACACAACGAATATGACTGCGCGTTTACGCCGACATCATCCTAGTGCAAAGACAAGTGGAAGCAGACAAAAACAACAAGCATGCATGCTACAAACTTTACTCGAGTCATTTAGACAGCCGTTAGCACATGATTCTCCTTATGGGAACCTGATATGTTTAATATTGTGGCGAGCTCAGACAAGGAGGAGACGGAGGTGTCGTTTGGTCTTGCTTCCCGTGAGCTAGCCAGGGAGCACAGCCGTTTATTGACATCTGCAGAAGAACACTGCCGCTAGCTAACTGCTCAGCGCGGCAACAGCACAGCAACAACAACAACAACACACAGGGCGCCCTCTGACCCCGGAAGGACACACCGTCGCAGCGAGAGGGCGTCACCCGTCACTATGGCAACATGAACAAAACATAACTGTACAAACAGAACCCCGAACAGCCCTGACCCACTACATAGCCCCCACCTAAAGGGTCAGTCGTCCCCGACGACCCCATTACCCCACACAAAGTCCTGCAAATGTCCAGGTGCCTTCTTTTGGCGCACCGGCCGGTCACGACCCGCGGGGGAAAAGTCACTCGGGTCAGAACATGGGGTGCCACCATCATCCCACTTCTGACACCAATGTGGCGAGCTTAGACAAGGAGGAGACGGAGGTGTCGTTTGGTCTTGCTTCCCGTGAGCTAGCCAGGGAGCACAGCCGTTTATTGACATCTGCAGAAGAACACTGCCGCTAGCTAACTGCTCAGCGCGGCAACAGCACAGCAACAACAACAACAACACACAGGGCACCCTCTGACCCCGGAAGGACACACCGTCGCAGCGAGAGGGCGTCACCAGTCACTATGGCAACATAAACAAAACATAACTGTACAAACAGAACCCCGAACAGCCCTGACCCGCTACAATATGCTGCTGAGAATATAGCCCAGAAGAAGCGTATAGTATAGCTTTGATTTTGGAAAGAGCCATTTTTCTGTAATAAACTCTCTTTTCCAAAGATGAGTGATTCCTCAATCAGATACAGGGCTCGCAAAATCACTAGCCCGACGTCCCGGGGCTAGCGATTTTTCCAGTCGGGCTACCAAAATCTATCTCTGCCCTGCCCGTCCGGCTATTGTAGGAAGGAAAAATATATGTCAATGCTTTTGCATTGTTTCGGAAATGTAGCTGGGTAATTATGTCATTGGCATCGATGAGCCACTGTCAATATGTGACATATTGAAATCGCGTTTGAATTTGCGCTTGTTTTTTGCTTTCACTTTGCAATCGCGCGAACTGTGTATAGAGAGCGACAGTACTGATTGGTGAGTGATGATAATTTGCGCACCAATTCCTCTGACATCGTCTTATCAATCGTTAGCTTACTATGCAAACATGACAAGTGAAATCTCCCGCAGCAAGCTTAAACATATGAGAGGTTGATCGCGCAGAGAATCGCTGACCGTTATGTGTGTGTGTGTGTGTGTAAAAGGAGCAGGATATATATTTTAGTTCTGCTGAGCCAAATAAGACAGGTCAGGGTTAAGAAGTGACAGCCTTAAGAAAAGCTTACCACAAAACGGAAAAGTTATGACAAATCAGACTATAAGGCGAAAGGAAAGTGCAGGTTTATGGTTTCATGGACAAAATAATTTCTGTGGCTGCAATATGACAAGCTATATAACCGCGGCTGCACATAAGTGGTCCGCAGGTGCGCATTCGCTGTCAAAAAAAAAAAAAAAAACGCGCACAAGATATGAAGTTCCAACGCGTGTTTGCATACATACGTTTTTCTGGAGGAGGACAGACATTTGTTTAGAACTCTTAAAGATGTCGAAGAAGCAAGCTCCTTTAAGCAATTACTGTGTTGTTCCTCCACCTCTAAACAAATGTCAGAAGGAGTCCGAACCACAAAAGAAGCACGTATTCTCGGAAAAGTGGTTGCAGGAGGTGAGCTGGCTTCAAACAAATGATGAACGCACAGAGATGTGGTGCAGAATGTGCCGTGAAAATCCCACTCTAGTGGACAAAAACAGTGCTTTTTATATGGACGCAAACGTGCGTTGCAACTTCTTATCTGGTGCCCGTCTTTTATTTTGACAGCAAATGCGCACATGCGGACCACTTATGTGCACCCGTGTAAATAACATAATGTTCTGTCGGGTGTGTTGTTGGTTTTCTCTCGATTTCTGAGTCGACAAGCGCCTTTGTTACTGGGACCAATCATTTTAAGAAAGGCCCCCATTAGAACCCATGAGAAATGCAAGAAATACATTATTGCTCAGTCTGCAATATCTTTCCCAGAACAAACACCAATTGCAAATAACATACTAAAAATAAACCTGAAAAATCTGTTTAGAACAGCGTACTATGTTGCAAAGAGTGAACTACCACTGGCAAAATTTAGCAGCGTTTGCAAACTTCATAAAGCAAATGGCCTAGATCTTGGTTCCACTTGCCTCTTACCCGTGACTTCAGTGGAAATTTCAAATTCAGGATCTGACACAGACTGATTCAAGTCCTACACAGTTCTTACAAGTTCATAGAAATTTCTGTTCAATTAGAACCAAGTATTTGAGTTGATGATTGTAATTTTTATACAATGTTGTAATTTGTTTTTCAACAATTTTTTTGATTAATGTGTTGTTTCCTTTACAATATTATACTTTAATGTATAATATTGTAAAGGAAACAAAACATCAATCAAAAAATTGCTCTCTTTTTTATTCGGGCTACTTAAATTTATTTTGGGCTACCAAAAACTGAAGAGTCCCTGCCCAAAGGGCTACCAGGGATTTTGAAATTTTGAGAGCCCTGAGATAAATTTATTTTTGTAATTACTTTTGTTTCAGCAACATTCAATTTAAAAACTGTACTTTTGAGTTAAAATATATATTTATAATTTTAATAAATGACAAATTAAAAAGGCATGAACATTTTTTTGTATCGAAAAAATATCGAACCGTGACACCAAAGTATCGAACCGAATACTATATATATATATATATATATATATATATATATATATATATATATATATATATATATATATATATATATATATATATATATAATGGAATGCCCTTTAGGAAAATATTATATATATATATTCCAACCAAAGTCTGAATATATAGAATGAAACTTGAATATATAGAATGATCTTCTGAATATATAGAATGAAACTTGAATATATAGAATGATCTTTTGAATATATAGAATGAAACTTGAATATATAGAATGAAACTTGAATATATAGAATGATCTTTTGAATATATAGAATGAAACTTGAATATATAGAATGAAACTTGAATATATAGAATGAAGCTTGAATATATAGAATGATCTTTTGAATATATAGAATGAAACTTGAATATATAGAATGAAACTTGAATATATAGAATGATCTTTTGAATATATAGAATGAAACTTGAATATATAGAATGAAACTTGAATATATAGAATGATCTTTTGAATATATCGAATGAAACTTGAATATATAGAATGATCTTCTGAATATATAGAATGAAACTTGAATATATAGAATGAAACTTGAATATATAGAATGATCTTTTGAATATATAGAATGAAACTTGAATATATAGAATGAAGCTTGAATATATAGAATGAAACTTGAATATATAGAATGTATGAACCTCTTTTTTAGAGATGATGTGTTTCTGAATTCTCTGCCTTTACAAAATGGCATCAGCTGAACTATTTCAGTACTTTTTAGAGCTTGACAACTGTTTTGCGACAGCTGTTCAAATTGCAAATTTCCATAGTCCACTAGTTGTATCCTGTGGTTGTACAGTGTTCGAACATTTACTGACAACATTTGAGATATGGCCATCCAACTAAACCCCAAGTCTCGCATATCAGTCAGCTCAGTAGCTGGTATGTTGTACCTAAAAGAGTTAGAAACAAAAGAAGAAATATGTTAACTTCTTTCTTATTTCTTGCATTCATTATCTTGTTTGCCATCTCTTGACTCTTTCAAGTGCCATACACATTATGAATGAATTTGTTTCCATTTTTATCACTTACCTTGGCCTTCCTCTTTGAGATGTAGAATGATATAATGAGCCCATAACATGTGCTTCAGCTTCTGCTCGAAGTTTTAGCTCAGTTGACATCTCCATCAGTGATTGATAAATTCCCTCAAGAAGTGTGCATAATCTTCTCCCAGAAACATTTTGTTGAACATTATTCATGAGCACTAGAAATGTTGCAATAATGAAAACGAGTTCTTCAAGGTGACGTAGTATAAATTCAAATTATTTCTACCATTTGCAATTTGAACAGCTGTCGCAAAACAGTTGTCAAGCTCTAAAAAGTACTGAAATAGTTCAGCTGATGCCATTTTGTAAAGGCAGAGAATTCAGAAACACATCATCTCTAAAAATGAGGTTCATACATTCTATATATTCAAGTTTCATTCTATATATTCAAGCTTCATTCTATATATTCAAAAGATCATTCTATATATTCAAGCTTCATTCTATATATTCAAAAGATCATTCTATATATTCAAGCTTCATTCTATATATTCAAAAGATCACTCTATATATTCAAGTTTCATTCTATATATTCAAGCTTCATTCTATATATTCAAAATCAACGGATCAACGGCGAAACAACTAGTAGCTCAGTGTTCCAACATTCGAAAGAAGGGACTGCTCTCACAGCTAGAGATTGACGAGGTACAACACAAATGCTACGGCAAGGAGGAGTCAGGACGCCAGGTCAGGGGGGAGATATCATCACCCCCACCCGAGATTGGGTACATAGCCCCAAGTGTGATAGGAGAAGGATCGTTGAGTGCGAGAGGAACTGACCTGAAAAATAGGATCATGGCCAAGCTTGAAACCTGGATCCCCCGTAGCCGGTTACCAAGATTACGTGAAGTACCCTCAGAAGGTCTGCTAGATGATGTTAATGCAGCACTACGGGCAATACCTACAACCACGATTACCGACACTAACAAGCTGATCTACAATACGGCAGCAGTGATGAGTGAGATGCTTGGCTACAAGTTGAACAGCCACAAGGGGCAGTACCCTCCATGGAGAAGGAGGCTAGAGGGCAAGATCAAAGTAGCACGGAGAGAGGTTAGCCAACTAACGGAGTTGCAGAAAGGTGCGACGAATAAGGTGCCTAAGAAATACAGCAAGCTGTCCATACCTGAGGCCTTGGAAACTGCCAAGCAAAGACTCACAGCCTTGGCCAGCCGCTTGAGGAGGTACACCAGAGAGATAGAAGGCAGGAGAATAAACCAGCTGTTCTCCACAGAACCAGCAAAGGTGTACTCTCAGTGGCAAGGGAACAATAAGAGAACAGCACCACCAAGGCTGGAGACGGAGCAATACTGGAAGAGCATATGGGAGAAGGATGCAACCCATAACGGCAATGCTCACTGGCTAGAGGATCTGAGGGCAGACCACAGTGACCTCCCTGAACAGGGTCCAGTAACCATCACAGTGGCAGATATCCAAGAAAGGGTCTCCAGTATGAAGAGTTGGACAGCACCAGGGCCCGACATGGTTCACGCCTACTGGCTGAAGAAGCTAACTGCACTCCACGAGCGTCTGGCAGCACAAATGAACCAGCTGCTAGTTAACGAGAGACACCCGGAATGGCTAACTGAAGGCCGGACGGTCCTGATCCCCAAGGACCCCAAGAAGGGACCGGTCCCCTCCAACTACCGACCAATAACCTGCCTCAGTACTACATGGAAGCTCCTGTCAGGCATCATATCGGCTAAGATGAACAGGCACATGGGTCAATACATGAGCGGGACACAGAAAGGAATTGGCAAGAATACCAGAGGCGCAAAACACCAGCTACTGGTAGACAGAACAATCAGCCGAGACTGCAAGACCAGACTGACCAACCTGTGCACTGCCTGGATTGATTACAAGAAGGCCTATGACTCAATGCCCCACAGCTGGATACTGGAATGCCTAGAATTGTACAAGATCAATGGGACCCTAAGAGCCTTCATCAGGAACTCAATGGGGATGTGGCGTACAACACTAGAGGCCAACTCCAAGCCCATAGCACAAGTCACCATCAAGTGCGGGATCTACCAAGGAGATGCTCTGTCCCCACTGCTGTTCTGCATAGGCCTGAACCCCCTCAGTGAGATCATTAACAAGACTGGCTACGGATACCGACTACGGAACGGAGCAGTTGTCAGCCACCTCCTGTACATGGATGACATCAAGCTGTATGCCAAGAGTGAACGAGACATCGATTCACTGATCCACACTACCAGGCTATACAGCAATGACATTGGAATGTCGTTCGGACTGGAGAAGTGTAGTCGGATGGTAACAAAGAGAGGGAAGGTAGTCAGAACTGAGGGGATTGAACTACCAGAAGGCAACATTGCAGACATAGAGGACAGTTACAAGTACTTGGGGATCCCGCAGGCGAATGGGAACCATGAAGAGGCCGCTAGAAAAGCTGCAACCACCAAGTACCTGCAGAGGGTCAGGCAAGTCCTGAGGAGTCAGCTGAATGGTAAGAACAAGATCCGGGCCATCAACACGTACGCCCTGCCCGTGATCAGGTACCCTGCTGGGGTAATAGGCTGGCCAAAGGAGGAGATAGAAGCCACTGACATAAAGACAAGAAAGCTCCTTACCATGCATGGAGGGTTTCACCCCAAGTCCAGCACCCTGAGGCTGTACGCTAAGCGGAAGGAAGGGGGCCGGGGACTGGTGAGTGTCAGCACCACAGTCCAGGATGAGACAAGGAACATCCAAGAATACATTGGGAAGATGGCCCCAACTGACCGAGTGCTCAGTGAATACCTCAGGCAGCAGAAACCCAAGAAAGAGGAGGGAGACGAGGAACCATCATGGAAGGACAGAGCCCTGCACGGTATGTACCACCGGCAGATAGAGGAGGTGGCTGATATCCAGAAATCCTACCAGTGGCTGGACAAAGCTGGACTGAAAGACAGCACAGAGGCACTAATCATGGCAGCACAAGAACAAGCTCTGAGCACAAGATCCATAGAGGCTGGGGTCTATCACACCAGGCAAGACCCCAGGTGCAGGCTGTGTAAAGATGCCCCAGAGACAATCCAGCACATAACAGCAGGGTGCAAGATGCTAGCAGGCAAGGCATACATGGAACGCCATAACCAAGTGGCCGGCATAGTGTACAGGAACATCTGTGCCGAGTATAACCTGGAAGTCCCGAGGTCAAAATGGGAGATGCCCCCAAGGGTGGTGGAGAATGACCGAGCTAAGATCCTGTGGGACTTCCAGATACAGACGGACAAAATGGTGGTGGCTAACCAACCGGACATAGTGGTGGTAGACAAACAGAAGAAGACGGCCGTAGTGATCGATGTAGCGGTTCCGAATGACAGCAATATCAGGAAGAAGGAACACGAGAAGCTGGAGAAATACCAAGGGCTCAGAGAAGAGCTCGAGAGGATGTGGAGGGTGAAGGTAACGGTGGTCCCCGTGGTAATCGGAGCACTAGGTGCGGTGACTCCCAAGATAGGCGAGTGGCTCCAGCAGATCCCGGGAACAACATCGGAGATCTCTGTCCAGAAGAGAGCAGTCCTGGGAACAGCTAAGATACTGCGCAGGACCCTCAAGCTCCCAGGCCTCTGGTAGAGGACCCGAGCTTGAAGGATAAACCGCCCGCAGGGGCGTGCTGGGTGTTTTTTATATATATATATATATATATATATATATATATATATATATATATATATATATATATATATATATATATATACACACATATATACATATAAAACTGGGTCTTATATATAAGACCCAGTATAGTAAAGCTTGTGTACTTTTGAAATGAATTACAATCAACACAAGTAATTAGAGGCTTAAGTTGTCAAAATGAGAGTTGCACACCTGCAGCGACAACTCATTAAACGGTAAATAAATAAACGATTGATTTATTTAACTGGTGAAACATTGTGTAATAATCTTATTTTGCATTACTGCAATTTTCCACAGCAGTGGTCATTAATTGAATTAATTGAATCATAATGTGTATGCAGTAATAAGAACAAAAGTATTGCGCTCTACTTCACTAAGCACGGAGTAGGCATATCAGAGGAGGGGGTGGGGGAACCAGGCAGGCAAGTCGAGCTACACGGCATCACACCATACACACAAAACATACCCCACTCTTCTGCTCACATCATATACCAAGCACACCCTCTGAATTTAAGCAGAATCTTTTTCCCCCTCTGACATGTCAGTGGCACTGTTGCCTTGCTTTGCTGCCTCCTGTTTCAATCAATCCACCGCCCCAGCATACACCTGTAGGCTCTGGTGGATATTTACTTATCACTCCCCAGGTTTTCTGTGTAGTATATTTGTGAGCTTGGAGCCTAGATGCTGAACTCTAAATGTTTTCTGCTGCTGATATGAATCAATCATTTTAAATGGGAGCTGCCTGACTGCATTGATTGTGTGGAATCTTACTGGGAGATTTGGCCCAAATTAGTTTGTACACATAAAATTAATCATTAAATAAAGTGGATCATATTTTGCATACTTCCCTAGTTAAGATTTAATGCTCTGAGATACAGTAGACAACATTACAGGCTACATGAGAAAAACGGAAAACTGTTGAATACAATAAACTAGTATACAGTATAAGCCGGTGCTGACTGACATACCCTTACAAACCTAACTTGTTTTTCTTTTTACGGATGGAATCCTGTTAAGCCTTTTTACACACTAATGCAATAATTGATTGATTTTTCTATTCAGCTGGTCACAGTGGTTCCACATATACAGCACTCTGGGAATTATCACATAGATGTTGACTGAGGAAGAGACACCAGAATCAAAAGTTGCTTTTTACTGATGCTGTTCCTCTGAGACAAGCTGTAACTGTGGACACACCTGTGAGTCAAACTTTGCAAGACAGACAGATACAAGAGTTTGTGTGTGAATGAAAAGAAAACCAGTTCAATCAATAGACATTATATACTGTATACTCATAGGCTACCTGTTTCCCTGCACAACACAAATCTGATCAGCCAATCAGATGCTGGCAGCTCAGCATATTTAGCCATACGGACATGATGTCAAGATGTCCTGCTGATCTTCAAACGAGCATGAGAATATGGAAGAAATGTGATTTGAGTGACTTTGAACATGGCGGGGTTGTTTGCCCTTTAGTGCAAACTGAGCATCATTAAATGCCACATGCATGAGTATTGTTACTGTGTCCATCCTTTTATGAACACAGTGTACCGATCTTCTGATGGCTGTTTCCAACAGGATAATGCACCATGTCACAAAGCAACAACCTGAAACTAACAAGGTGTGCCTAATAAAATGTCCAATTTCCTGAAGTCTACACATCTATATGCCTGTGAAGGTTCTCAGTCATCCATGTCATCGTAGTCAAAGGAGCTTGCAAAGAAAAGCGTCTGGACTTCTTTAAGTTGCTTGAAGACGTTTCACCTCTCATCCGAGAAGCTTCTTCAGTTCTAAGGTCAAATGGTGGGAAGTCCCAGATTTAAACCTAGTGGGAGTATCCCCCCGCAGAGGGACAAAAGGACCCCCTGATGATCCTCTAATCGCCTGAGCCAAGGTGTGAAACTGGGTGTGGGTCCCAATCAGCCAGGGTTTCGGGTGAGCTCATTGTGAAACCTGGCCCCACCTTATCATGCGAATTCCTGAGATCAGATGGCCAAGGATGTGAGTGGGCGTTAAGGCATCTGGATTATAGATGGCAGAGAGTTGGTGTCGTAAACCACCGCCTCTGTTCAAAGATGGTCGCTCACAGTGGACATAGATGGCTTCTTTCACTCCTCTTTCAAACCATCTGTCCTCTCTGTCCAAAATGTGAACATTGGCATCCTCGAAAGAGTGTCCTTTATCCTTAAGATGCAGATGGACAGCTGAGTCTTGTCCTGTGGAGGTGGCTCTTCTATGTTGTGCCATGCGCTTGTGAAGTGGCTGTTTGGTCTCTCCGATGTAGAGCTCTGGGCATTCCTCGCTGCACTGTACAGCATACACCACATTGTTAAGTCTGTGTTTTGGAGTTTTGTCTTTCGGGTGAACCAGTTTTTGTCTGAGCGTGTTGCTGGGTCTGAAATGCACCGGGATGTCATGCTTGGAGAATCATCTCCAACTCAGCCGCAGCTTCATCTGTGACTAGCGGAACTTTCAAACAGCCGGTCTCTGCATTAAATGGGTCGACGAGGAACGTAATCTGTGGCCTTTTCAATTGTAGATCATGGAACCGGGTCACAAAGCGTTCGTGCAAGTTTTCAATCAGCGTTGCATATCTGGCTCTTTGCTTACTCAGGGCAGCGCTGGCGACTTGCCCGCTGGCTTTTAGCAGAGTGGAAAAATGCGTTAAATCTCCCTTTTGAATATGTGTCTTGAACAGCTTCAGTTTGTTGACAAACACAAAAAACACACTTTGCACCAGGTCAGGCTGCATTTTTAACTTACCCTGCAGGGTCAGGTTCAGTCTGTCCAAGTGACACAGCATGTCGACCAAAAAGGCCAGATCCATAATCCACTTGAGGTCCGAGAGCTCGGGATAGTCCTTGTCCTTCTCTTCCATAAACAGTTTCACGGCATCCAAAAGCTCAAAGAAGCGAGAGAGTACCTGGCCTTTTGACAGCCACCTCACAGTGCAGTGCAGCGGCAGGTCACCTGGAAGCCCTTGGTCCAGCTCAGTGATGAGATTCTTGAATTGCCTGTGGTTAAGCGCATGTGTGCAGATATAGTTGACGATTTCCATCACAGGCTTCATGACGTTACCTAAATTCAATGATTTAGACACGAGTTGCTCCATGTGGATGATGCAGTGGAAATTCCAAAAGTCAGGAATAGTTTGGTCAGCTTTGCACAGCCCACAAGCCCGTTCACAGATCCCATCATGGCTGGTGCTCCATCCATGGCTATTGCATTTAATTTCGTTATGGGCAGATTTGCTTTTTCAAATGCAGCCATCGCGGTTTCTTTCACATCTATGCCACGGGTTCAATATCCAGGAGTTTTTCTTTGATCACACAATCGTTTGACACAGACCGTGCAAATATTGCCAACTGAGGCTTGTCTTGTATAACACAACTCTCATCCAATGCCACACCAAAATACTCACATGCTTGAAGGTCAGAGTGTAACTGTGATTCAATAGCCGTGTTAATGTCCGATATTCTGTGTTCAACAGTGTGGCGGGACAGTTGGACGTCTGATACCATGCGTTTTAATTTGTCGTTTTCAGGAGACAAGATTTCAACAACGTCACTGAGGCATTTTTTAACGAACTCCCCTTCACTGTATGGCTTTTTAGCCCGTGCAAAGTTCCAAGCCAGCTGATAGGATGCGAGCGTTATGGTCTCTGACCGCTTGGTATATTTTTGGAAAAATTGTATCTGCTTTTCTGCATGACTTTTCAAAGTGGCCAACTCGTGCTTGCGAAGTTCAGTCCCTTTTGGAAATTCCTGGTCGATGTTAGCATGGAGTGAGCTGAAGTGGCGCTGAAGATTTGAAGCTTTGAAATGCGCTAATGACGTCTGATATATAAGGCAGAATGGCTTGCCATTGCGTTCAACAAAAAAATAGAAACTCTCTGTTAAAAACGTCCTGTGTTCATCTTCATATTGTCTTTTTGCTGTGCATTTTTTCCTGCCATTTTAAGGGCCAACTTGCTCCTACTGGGAAACTTTGCGGTATTTTCATCTCACACACATGCGCATTTGATGAAAATACCGTATTGAACTCAAGTGATGCAAACGTGCACATTTTAAAACAACAACACAAAAAAAAAAACACAAAACACAAACACAAACTTTGATATGAACGTAAGAGCCGCATGAAACCAGGCAAAGAGCCGCACGCGGCTCGAGAGCTGCCGGTTGGCCACCCCTGGTATAAAGTATAAAGACACCTTTTTGGTTAATTGTTGAAATTCTTCAAGATGAAACATACGATGGACCCAACAACATGCAGACATTATGAGGTTGGCGAAGGATTCATTAGCTTTGCTAATGATTTCTATTTTTCCTTTTTTTATGCTTTTAACTTTCCCTCACACAACTTCTAACTGAACTCTAGTGGTCATAAAAGATTAAAGTGTCCGCAATAGCCTGTCTTTCTTTCACACTAGTTATAACTCTTGGACTACCTGCTTCCCATTCGTCCCTTATATAATCCTTAGTCCCTTAATTACTTAATCCCACATAATCCTTTCATGGCGAGAAAGGCATTTCTTTCTGTGTTAATTCATGAAGCTGAAAAAGTGAACTGAAAAAGTAATGCTCTTTTCACAATACCTCTTGAAAGCAGCCTGTCCTTCGAGCCTAGAGTTTAGCCTGCTATTGTCCCAGCTGCCGTAGTCAGAGTTTTATAAGAGACAGATACAGAGGCCAAAATAGCAGCACAGCGGTGAATGGCTAGTGTGAAGGGATTAATCAGAAAAAGACAGTTTAATAATTTCTAAACTAGAAAAGTGGGGTGCAGCTGTGTTTTCTAGCAAGCATTGAACTTCTCTTATGCAAATAAATAAATATATATATATAAATAAATGGTGGCTCCACCGCCATAAGAGGTGAAACAAAGCAATACACACCAGAGTGGAAAGAGAGAGCGAGAGATGCAACAATGAAGCGGGAGAATAATGGGAGTGTGGAGAGAAGATTCTTGTGCTTGTAGAAATATCCAGAGTGGTCTTTTTTTGACAGTGGGTTAAGAGGCTATTGCTAAGCCACAGACATATTTATTTTTTCATTCACTCTCCTTCCATTGTTGTCCTAGCGGGACAGATGGAGTGGAGTCTTTTGGAGTCCAATCCAGTTCTGTCGTCCTTTTCCTCTTTCATGCAGCTGTTTGTCATCTTACTGACAGTTGCCTGCCACACAATGTGCCGAACCTCTAACAACACTAAAGCTAATCCAATAGTGCATTTCATTTCTATTTTCACTGCAGCTAGATGCAAGGGAACCTTACATAGCAGAGATGTGGCGAGAATGTCCTTATCCTTCTCAGCGCGGCTTAGCTCGTGCTTGAGAGATGATGTGGCTTCAGTCGCTGCCTTCTACCCTCCGTCTTTTCCCAGTTTAAAATGTGATCACTCTTGAAGAAAGCAGCCTCTTTCTGCTCTGCAGGAGGTGGAACAAACATCACCCATTTAAAGAGTCTTAGTTGAGGACTGGATTTTTTTTTCTTTTATGGAGACAGCGCGTGGCAGAGGAAGCATGTGTGTGCTGTTGTGGAAAGAGGTGGGCACCATAATTGGATCTGAGGTGTGGTCAAACAGTTTTACAAATAGGCAGGTTTTAACAAAAAGTTTGTAACACCAACAAATGACTATGTGAACGATTTCACAAAGATCTGCGTATTTTTCACTGAGGCCGTTTTGTTTTTTTATTTTAAAATCCAATTTGTATATATTCAAATATTCAAATCAAATGTTCCTGAAACGAGCAAGCGTGGGGGGGATGAAAGCCTGCAGAAAACCATGAACTTCAACAGAAAGAAAAAAGACCTGGATTTAGTCATGTTACGAATAAATCACCTTAAATGTCATTTGTAATGGTTGTATACTGTATAACAGAACATTTTGGCAGGACGAGCAACACAAATCGCCCCCCCCCCCCCCCGTTCTCATGTTTAGGGTAGGTTAGGCAAGGTTAAATTGCATATCCCCCAGATATCCACACTAACTCTTCTTATTTAATGATGCGGAGGAGGATGGCTTACTTTACAGAAGTGCTAGTTTGGCTCTGTCAGGTGTATTTTCACACTAAATTTTAGGAGGAAGGTCACATATAAGAATGTGTTATTATTATTTTCTGGAAGACGTTGCACAGGACAGGAGGAAATCTGACTGCGGACTGATCTCAAGGAGCCGGACTTTTGTTGTAATGTTTTAAATGAGTAGACGTTCCCCTTTTTCAAGGTCTTACAAAGTTTTTCTTCGGATATTGTGTCCTTTTTTAAAGCCCTTTTACACTGACCAGTGAATCATTCAAGTATTAAGTAAAAGGTCCTAACTCAAAGGATGAACCTGTTAATGATATGCGATACTGCAAATTTTTGTATTGATTGAATACCAAGTATTGAAGGCCAGTATTACCAATACAAATACTAATAGTTTTAACTTATAAAGTCAATTTATGTAGCAGAGGGAAGTGTCATGATTTCTGAGATGAATCATTATCAATTTTCTGAATTCTAATCACAGTTTATTGACCACTGAATCACTGTGATTTTTACTTTCCATAGGAATCAGTTAACACCATAAAACAAGCCTTTCAGCCTTTTCTGTATTTGAAACTGGGTTTTTTTTGGAGATGTGGAATGTAAATGTGTCTGTCGCTAAAGCACTTTGGACCAACTTCAGTTGTTTAAATGGGCTGTGTATGTAATAATGAAACAGACCTGACAGTCAACACAAAAAGGTTATTATATTCAAACATTTTTCATAGCTCATGTTTAATTTCCAATAAAATAATGTATGAATTGTACCACATTTCAGTGGGCAGAATATATTATCTGAATGTCTGAATATAGTCTAAAGATAATTGGTCTGCTAATGTAGCAAGTATGACGACCAATAACACTTTAACATTAACTAATGCTGAAGCTCCAACATCAGTCATGATTGAAGCTTTACTTTCACCAATATATAGGCTACCTGGTTATTCTTTGCCTCTCTGAAAGACTGTGACAGCAGGCTCTGGGTCCGTCTGAGGGATTTACTTCCTCCTCTCTTCAATTCTTTCAGTGCTTGTTCTCTTTTTAGTGGTCCTTTATGTCTTTATATAAGTCGGTGGTGTTGCCACAGTAGTGAATTTCCTTCCAACACACATTGCAGTTTGCAGTTATTTAATGTAATGGTGTAAAGTGCTTCAACACGATGCTTGCATTCAAAGAAGAACTTTGAACATCCTTCAAGAAGCCTGGAGAACTATTCATTAAGACTACTGTGAAGAAAAGTGTGACTGTTTATCTTTTAGAACTGTTCCTTCTTAAGTCAGTAAAATAAAGACTTGCTTTTATTCTGTTAATGTTGTGAATCTTTGAGTAAAGAAGGGAAAGTACAGTTCCTTCTGATTAAAAGGGTTGTATGAGACTATCTAAATACTTCTAAATACTACTGATTTATGTTTCCTGCTTACTTGTAAGGCCAATAGAAATAGAAAATAATGGCCTCTGAATTATTGTGGGGCTAAGTAAAATTTTGATAAGCTTGATTAAAACATACAATGTAATTTTCATCTACTATATGCAAATGAATATTAAATGCAAATCCTAGTTGATATAATTAAAGGAAAAGGTTAATTTTAGCATTGCTCAGTAGAATTTGTCCACTGGAACCAGTTGTAAATGCCAAATAGCCAATGTACAACTAGCCAATGTACTCTAGTATTGGGTACTGTGGATTTATTGGCCCACGTGGCACCACAGTTTGTTTCCATGGCAGAAGGATGTGGTTCTTGCCTTATGTGTGTCATGTGAGTATCTGTAACTCACAACTGAATTGATTTAAAGGTTGCAGAGGCCTGAAGCCTACCCTTGCTGCAATAGTTTAAGAGGTGGGGGACAGGTCGCCAGTCTGTAAAGAGCGTTAGTTTGAAGCTGAAATTCTTAATGTGTATAATAACCCAAGTTAAGGAAGGGACGGAGAAGGTGCCAGTGTTGTGAAAAACTATGAACTGGAAATGACAATCCACATATTCTCAGGTTGCTTTTGTGTTTTACACCAGTGTGTGCGCGACAACAAGTGTACACGATCCATCTGCACACGAGGCCTCTCGTTCTCCATCGCTGTGTATTTGTGGAGGAAGGTGAACGAGCCCCACCCACAGTGAAAGTCAGGAGCATCGAAGCAGTGGAACAAGAAATTACAGCAGAATGACTTCCGTCTTATAAAACTGAAGCTTTCTACACAGCAGACACGATTCCTCTCTTGGTTAGTAGTTATTTTAGTGCATTCTCGGGTCTGTCTTTTCATCCTCCATTTCTCTTTACTGTTCTTGAATGTTGCGATGGAGCATCTCCCAGCTGTTAACTGTTATGTTACCTGCACTTTTGATTAAAGCCGCAAGTAAGAGGGATCGCATTTAATAGAGGTCCATTCTCCCTGCACTCATCATTGCTCCCAGTGGTCGTTGATAAATCAATATGCAGGACATTTTTACTGGTATAGCACCCAGCTCTGTCTACAAAGTTATGAATATAAATATACATTTGTCTTTACGTGTGCTTTTGCATTAAATTTGAAATATAAAAGTTGTATAACTTACAGCTCAAAGCTCACATTACTTTGCATGTATATATGATTTATGTCATTTCAAGTGACTTTATGGCTTTGAGTATTTAAGGTCCAGCTAAAAATAAAAATAATAATAATAACAGTAATAATAACTCTCTCAGAATTACAGAAATAACTTACAAATTCAATGTTTTGTCATCCCAGGATGCCAGGACGTAAATTACTGCCTGTCAGAAAACACTGGCAATGGCAATATTAGACTCGGAGAGGTAACGGTCCTCTTCTAAAAAGGGAACAAGGTCCACATTTGGTAGCTGGAGGGCTGTTGGTGAAATAAGTCACCAGTTAGTCAGCCAAGAGCCATTGATTTGTGTCCAGTTTGGGAGCATTGTGCTTTCCCCTTTCCGTTTCACTTGCTTTTTGCTTTGGTTTTCACTCACTGGTCTTATTAAGCACAAAACAAAAACAAAAAGAGACCTACTTGGTTACAATTAGGACAAGATTGTGGTTTGTGGTGAAATGCTCCATTTAACAACATTATCCCTGCAAATTAAATAACGACACTAACCCAGTATGTTAAATTTGACGCCACAGGGTCTTTCATATTTGTAACATGCACGTCACCAGTGCCAAAATCCAGTGTGTATCAGTGTGTGTTTGTAAGTTGGCAGTGGCTTTAGAAAAAACAAAAAACAGCTGCATATGAGTCCCCGGAAATGTTTTGCTTGAAATTTCTTTGGTTAATTTATAGGATCCACTGCTTGCCCACTGCATACTTTCTTTCCACTATTTTCAACCACACACATATGTTTCTTTCATATGTTCATAAATAGTATTAGTAATGTATGAAGCATATGGTTCCTTCAGTCTTGTAGGATCTCTATGTCCTAATTAGACAGCTTAATTTATTTTGACATGATTACTTTTGTCTATTTAGAACATACAGTAATTATCAAGGCTTTCTGGTGGTCGATACTTAATAATAAAGGAATTCACCCAATGTTTTCCAACTTAAGTTGCAATATAGGAAACTTGTGAACAGATGCATGTATGAATGCATACTCATAGCACCATCAAAGAAAAAGGAGTGGCTGCATAAAGTACTTTATTTTCTCATTTTTAGATACGGTTCACCGTGCCCACCCCTCCCAGACTCGCCCACAAGAGACTTCCATTAATTCAGCACAACCCTCTCAAGGCTTCATCAATGTTAATCAGAGCTAAACATAACATGCTCGAAGGCATGCATATACATGCATGGCTACGGGATGTTTGTTTGTGTGAAAGTGTGTGCAGTCGAGAGGCTTTGATAAAATCAGTGCTCGAAGGGGGGGCAAGAACATTACATGCACTTATAAACTTTACGTCAAGTTATGCGGTGCTGTTAACACTGTTATCACGCGAGCAGCTGTTACATCCAGAGAAGCCTGCTGCTACTGCTTATTCTCACATTTAGATATATTCATTTCCTCTAAGAAAATTAATATGAGCCGAAGCTAGCACCCATTGTGGATTATCATCAATGTAATGTATCAAATATTTTTTTTCATGTTATAGCTACATGAATATTTGCTATTTATGATAAATATGTATTTTTGAATGCATTTTGGATTTTTATTTTTTTAAAAGTTTTTTTCTTTCACTTTTCTACAGTTTATGATTATATTAAGTAAAGAAAACAGCTTTGAAAATCAGTGGCAATGGGTCTGATGGAGCGATAGATTCCAGTTTTTAAATTGTGATTCAAATAGCCATAAATACATACAGAGGAGAGGCATAAGTGAGTGTCTACAGCCTCCTTAAAAGCACTGAGGCTCTGTCATGGTTTGGGTCTACAGTTGAGCAACTGGTGTTGGATATCACGTCAAAATTGATTAACTTATTTACACAGAGAAGTATAGATATTGATCCAGCATGGAATGCTATCTGATTGGCAAAAGTGACATTTTAGCATAACAATCATCCGAAACACACTGCCAATGCAATAACAGCATATCTGGAGAACACACAATGAAACACTATCAGTCATGAATACATGTATACATGTCACCCAACAAAATGCATCCTCACCTGCAACACCAAGCTTTGGTCAAAGTTGTAGGCACTGGGCCGACCTTCCAGTGTGGAGAAAGCCACGTTTCCTCCAGTGAGGGGCGAGATATCGCTGAACTCGTCTGTACATAAAGCAGTCCTTTCATCATCCCCTGGGCGAATGTAACCTTTAGCGTCTCTCTCGTAGGTCTTTCGACAAGAAGCGCTGTAATACTGGTAAGGTAACCAGGGCCCATCGTTTTCTGTACGCTTGTAGATGGCAAAGCTCTCTGGTCGACTGGTGTAGAATTTCAGTCGTATGTAGGTTATCTCAAAGGATTTCCCTGTGAAAAACAAATAAAATATGAATTAAAAGGTCTAAATGAGTACAGACAATTTCAGATTTAATTTGTGAAAAAGAAAAAAGCAATCACTGCAACTAATAGCTCGAACACAATTGAGGAGATGCAACCAGATTTTTCATTTGACTTGCTGTTGAGGATTTAGCAAATCTGCTCGTCTTGTGCTGTATTTGTTGCATCGTAAATGAAGAAATACAAAGTGTTGGTTCAAAATACATCAACTAGATCAGCGGTCCCCAACCTTTTTTGCACCACAGCCCGGTTTAATGTCAGACAATATTTTCACAGACAGGCCTTTAAGGTGTCGCAGAAAAATACAACAAAATAAAATGATTCAACCCAGACAAAAACAAAAATAATAATAAACATGAATTCACTGTCTAATTGTGTAACTTTACTCCCGAAAAGGCCCTTTAATGCTCTCTGGTTGCTATGGTAACATATAAATATTTCTTTCAAAATAAGACACACAACTACAACACGGGAGAAGACCAAGGGAAACTGAGTTAACGATAAAAACCCTGAAAGCCATAAATTTTACACCCGAGTCTCAACTCTCGCACCTCGGTACCAAACAACTCACAGACTGGTACCGGTCCATGGCCCGGGGGCTGGGTACCGCTGACCTAGATACATTTGAGATGGTATGAGAGGAAGAGGTTATAAAAGGATGCCACTAACAGTTGCCTACCGGTTTACATGCCAGAGTCAGGAGGGGATATTTTTCTTTACAGCACTTCCTGTTTAGACAACTGCAGTAGGGAGGTCAGTGATTAATGCTATAGCTCTTGTCCTAATATAGAAAGCTGACATCTTCTTCCTGAATCAATGCTTCTTTTTGATTGAGGGGTGTTATTACCCCCACTGTTTACTCATTGTTGACAGTTCAAACAATAACCTTGGAGCCATATCGTGGGGGATTAACTGGGTAGACACAAAATGAAGTCATATTGAGACCAGAATGAGAAGAAGCATGTAGAAACTCTCTTAACAGTCTTCTTCAGTGCACTCTGGGGTATTTTTTCTACATCATTAGATACTAAGTCTCAATCGCTCTGCACATTCGTGGAGGGGTGCTATCCGCTGGTACAGCCGTAATGACATCTGTTGCTATTTTTCTGCCAAGTCAGAGCTAGGCATCTTTGTCTCTTGTCTCTGCAGAAATCTCTAATGGTATCATTCCTTTGGGATCTCTAAGATCATTTAGCTTTCATTTACTCACTGCGTGAGGTGAGCTCAGCCCTGCTGGGACTCAGGCAAGAGACATAAAAGATGCACAATATGAAGCAATTGTTGGATATCCCCTGTGATGAAATGTAGACTAATTGCAAATGATATTTGTATGTTTTTATGCCTAATGTTTAATGATTCATGATCCATATTCACTCAGGAGTGCATTAAAATATTCATTAGTTTATGTGGGCACAGCAAAGGGATTTTTTAGTTGTTGAACTTAATTTAGCAAAGTAACATATAACAAAAGAATACCTGTACACTGTGTACAATGGTGAAATGCATCCAAATAAGTAGCATTCTTACACTTCAGGAATGTAAAATGAACATCTAATCCTTTTTATGAATAATGTACAATTATATTTTACTCTCACGAAAAACTCTAAAAGTTATACAATATTAAGTGGTCAAAGAAGTGTATTAAAAATCATACTCCCTGAAAGTAGTGTTGTAGATATGTACTACTTGTAACTTAATACCAAGAGGGACGCTATTGAGCACTGAGCACGGCCGGTAAAACAGCTTTCTTTGACTTTACAGAGCAGATCTAGAATCATGTGCATTAAAGATCCAGCCTAAGCTTTCAATGTTTTCTCCAGATACACAAACGCACCGCTGATATTTTGGCAATGTTTATTGAGAATAAGCGTCGTATGCTGGAGAAGTTCAATGTCTGACTTGTTCTGACTCATCCATGTCAACTTGACACAGCTACTCTCATCTGCCCAGACTAAACCCAACACAAGCACTGTAGACTGTTTACATTCTGTTTAATCTCCGAGCGGAGATTTTTGAAATCAACAATCAAATATGGGAGTGGATTTGTCCTCTGATCACGCTATATCTCAGAGTTTGAGACCAATTCTTACTCTGTGACAGGATTACGTGTCCTATGTGAGCCGATGCTCAGGCTGTGAAGGCGTCCCACCGAATGAGGCAGACTTTTATCGTTGTTTTACATCAGAAACAGGATGTTGCTTTTCTTTCACTGCGCTGAATGAGAACCAGCTGCAGACATCAGTGGGTGCTGTTAGAATGTGTGTGTGTGTGTGTGTGTGTGTGTGTGTGTGTGTGTGTGTGTGTGTGTGTGTGTGTGTGTGTGTGTGTTTGTTTGTGTGGCTCATCCAGTCTTTGTGGGAAAAAACCTGACCCCAATTCCTTACCAGCAAACTGCCTGGCATTTTTTTTTCTTTTCCACCCCTTCTTCCTCATTATGTTTTGTTTACTCCCCTTGAAGCAGCCCGACTCCCCCTTTCCTCTTAACTCTTCCACAGACCCGCTCTGACCTGGCTGCAGTGTGTGTCCCTGCGTCCCACTGCTGTGTTTATCATCGCTGCATTTGCCTGCGTTCCCTTCGGAGAGCGCTTGTTTTGTTTGGAGAGGCAAAGGGAAACAGTGATGTCTAAAGAACCCCCTGCCAACTACCCAGATGGATCACACAGTTTTCATGTGAACCAAAAGTATGCCACGCATACAAAATTTAGGGATATTCAGTTACATAAAAGTGTGTGATGTGAAAACTTAGACATCATTCACTTAGGAATGCGGTGTCAGGATGGAAGCATCAAAGCCGCCGGGTATAGGAAAACAAAGTTGGCAGATAGGGCAGTGGGAGCAAAGGTCAGTTCAGTCTCAGGGAGACAGACTTGTAGGTGCTGGAATAGTTAGAAGAATAACAAACTCTCCAATAACAAAGAAAATACCTTTGCAGCAGCTGGAGCACTGCCACCTTTTTCCAGAAAAAGAACTAGCCAGAAAATATAAACAACAAAGCCTCAAAGCACAGTCAGACATCTGCTTGCTATTGGAAATCAATACTCTCCATTTGATTGAGGTACTTCCTGTTTTCGGAGCACGTGATGTAACCGCTCATCTGTGCGCTGACATTTTCAACTTCTCTCATCATTTTTGTCCTTGTCTCTTTTTTCTTTGAAACACATCTTTCTGACAGGGAGGACTCATCTTCCCTCTACTGCATAGGTAGGGGAAGATTGGGGGATAAAGAAAATGTATGTGTGAACAAGTAAAAGCCTTCCCTGAATGCTATCAGCCCAAATAAACCCCTGCTACAAAGATACTATAGATACATGTTACAGACTATACACACTGAGAATATAGTTGGATAGATTTTACTCAAGTTCAGAAAAAAATCCATGCATTCCTCTTTTTACCAAGTGAACCAAAGCCCTCACTCCCAGGCAGGGTAGGGCAGGCAAGTGGACACTGGCAGTCACTTCTCCAATAAACTTGTAACCCCAAACTGAGAATGCAGTCAAGCTATCTCCATTATAAAATATTTGATCTGCTGCTCAACCTCTGTATTTATTCTATTTGTTTATTGATAATATAGATAGCCTTCCAGTAGCTGTACATTAAAGCAATACATTATAAAATAGTAGGGCACAAACCAGAAGGTGAGGGCTTAGGGAATGTTTTAATAAGGTATTGTGTCAGAGTGAACTAACTCTGTTATGTAAACATATTTCTGGGAATACGTCTCTCAAGGTTATTGAGAAGAATATTTAGAATATTTAAATCAAACATGAAAACTGATTTATTAACATTTGCAACAATCAAATTACATGTTTAACACAAAACAGAGCATGTCTACGAGAGGCCAAACGGAGTGCAACTTAAGAAAACACCAGCAATAAGAAAAACGCTGCAAAAGCACACAAAACAAAACGGAAATGGGAAAAACGACAACGGAAATAGGAAAAAACACAAGGGAAGTGTTTCTGGGGAGACAATAACCCGACGGACCAGTTGCAGGAACCCCAAACATGGTAGGCATGATTTATCATGATTCATATAATACTGATGACATATTTTTAGGCTAAAAGTTAGGCTAATACGCTTTCATCTTTTTTTTCCTCACAAAACCGATAGAACCTCCAGTTCTTTTAAGTGTCTCCCAGTGCAATTCTTAGCATATTTTGGTTCCTGCAACTGGTCCGTCAGGTTATTGTCTCCCCAGAAACACTTCCCTTGTGCTTTTGAAAATCAGTTTCTGTTTTTCCTATTTCCTTTTTGTTTTTTCCTATTTCCGTTGTCGTTTTTCTTACTTCTGTTATGTTTTGTGTGCTTTAGCAGCGTTTTTCTTATTGCTTGTGTTTTCTTAAGTTGCAGTCCGTTTGGCCACTCAGGGCCACTGTACATGCAGTGTTGCCAACTTAGCGACTTTGTCACTATATTTAGTGAGTTTTCAGACCCCCTTAGCGACAAATCTGGCAACTTTTTCTGGTGTTATTGGAGACTTATTTATCTTTTGCATTGTTATTAATAAACAGAGAAATTAAAATCTACAAACCCAATGTCGGACATAACAG
Organism: Aulonocara stuartgranti; assembly: GCF_965226115.1. Lineage (NCBI taxonomy): Eukaryota > Metazoa > Chordata > Actinopteri > Cichliformes > Cichlidae > Aulonocara > Aulonocara stuartgranti. The sequence continues at coordinate 17,862,972 of NC_138945.1, read as the reverse complement.
AAAAAAGCAAAAAGCACTTGCTTGTCATTTTGTTGGAACAAAAGAGGCATTTGAATAAATTCCACCATTTGCTTCTTTGAATGAAGTTTGTTTTATAAAAATAAAACCCAGAGGAGATTTCTTGCAATGCCATTCTACTGAAATTGGCAACAATGTAATTAGAGTGTTTTTGTGAGATAGTTCCCATTTAATTTGAGTGAACTGAGTGGAACTGCAAAAATAATCATTTACACCTGCTTTTAACCCCAAAATAGCACTTTTGTCAACATCAGCACATAATAAAAAAATCAACAAAGATGTGAAAAAAACCAATTGTTTTTTTCCCTACTTTTAGCATCTAAAAAGTATCAACTTTTCCTAAAGTTGACTTTGTGAAGTATGAGTTTCAGTTGCTAGGTATAGCTTAACTGGAATACAGACAGATCTCATTTTAGCATTCAGGACCATTGTCATTTTCAGGACTATTGTTAGCTGTGTAGGCTGATTTGTTGTGGGTGTGCTGTCTTGTTAACAACCTGCCTATGGCATAATATAGGAAGAAGACACTGCTGACTTCTCTTCATTTGGGAAAAAACAATTTTGTGTGTTTGGACTGTTTCTGTATTTTTTGCAGGCAGAATAAAGCCAAAAGAGGGGAGATCGGGAAATTTCTCTGTTCAGACTTTGAATCAAATGTGCTTAATATAATGCTCTGCATAAAAAGTAATTAAAATTACATCAGTGTTAAAATCGACGTTATAAGAAATAAGCTAAATATTTTTCCCGGGTATGTCAAATACATATATGAACCATCTTGGTGATAAGAGACCTTTAATTGCAGAAAGGCACACAAGCCCAGCTCAAAAAAATAAATGGAACGGGGAAAATAATTGCATAAAAAGATTTGTATTAATGCGTTTTAACAGTAATCGCCACATTTTAATTCAGTTATAGTGCCAAATGTGCTGTGCTGCTTATTTCAGCAGTTTTGCACAGCATGGTAATGGGATAATGATGTTAATGGCTGGAGTGAGAAATGTCAAATGTGTTCACAGTGCACAAAATGTGCGTCAGAGGCATTTTTTCAGGGGGAAAGAGGACACAAAGAAGGCAATTTAAAACAAAAACAAAACAAAACAAAAAAGATTTAACTTGTGTGTCTGATTTGCAGAAAAAGTCCCAGGTAATGCAAATTAATTTACCTTCCTGACAAATATCTATTGCCTTCCAAATATGATTCATGTAAATGCCTCGCTAACTTCCCGTGTCCCTCTTCTTGTTATTCTTATTATTATAAGCTACTTATTGCCTACAGTTTCTCTAAAAAACACATGATGGCTTCAGTTTCATTCATAGTCAGTTCTATATCTGCAAAACTGTGAATTTAACCTGTAGCAGAAGATTAATGCTAATTTGTAATGACACCATGTGAAAGTGTGGATGTCAAGTTTAAAAAAAAAAAGGTTAGATAACAGTCTGATTTGTTTTTAATGCTATCTATGAAGGCTCTGTGATGTGGTGCTATCAAAGTTTGATTCTGGGCCAAATCATATTCTTAAAATAAGTTGAGTGGCAGCCAGAATTGAATGGGTTCATACTCCATGACAGCATGTGGGCTAAATTAACGATACTGTGAGCCTGAAGACCGTTACTTTTTATGCATGTCAGATGCAACTGGTTATCTTCATGTAAAATCCCACCAAATTCTCAGACACGCTCTTGTGAAAGTGTCCTCACTGAAATACCAGAAGTCTAAGCTATGTCTGGGCCAAAGTGTTAACCTCAGAGTCAAGGCGGCCTAACAAAAATCATGTGTTCTGCAGCACATCTGTGTTGGATTAAAGATTTCTCCATCAAAGGCCTCACAATACACAGAATAATGCATGAAGATATGGGTGTCCAGAAACCTAAAAAGCTGATGGTATCAAATTTCAGTGTGCAAAAAAAAACAACCCTAACATGTACTGTATTTCTGTGAGATTCACACCAGACTGGAGTCTATCTGCAGTCTGTAGAGGCTCAGATCATCAAAACAACAAATGCAGTCCCGTATTATAAACATATTTATACACAACATTAGTATAACAGAGACTATAAGTGAACTCTAGACATAGCTATTAGACCAAAGTAACGTAAAGACAGATATTTAAATTAAGTGTTCAGGATGTGTGCTCTTACCGAGGTGAAGGGTGAGGTTCACGGAGTTGGGATATTGGATACGAAAGTACATGGACTGACTTTGCCACCATGTGGGCTCCTCATTCCGGTGGAAGTCTGTCAGGAGGCTGGTATTGTGGCTTAGGTATGGATCTGAGGCATCACAGATGTGGCATGAACGAGTTGACCCTGTCTGCATGCAGTAGTCCTCAGGTGGAGAACCACACACATTGGAAGCCACCACCGTGCGACTGAAGGCAATATTCTCAAACTTGGGCATACAGCTGCTTGGCACACCCTCCTCATCATAGCAGGAGTCCATAGCAGCCCAAACAAAAAGGTGTAAGTGCAGATGAAGGGAGAGCAGAAGGGCAAGGACAAGAGGTCTCACAGTAAATGATGTATCCATGTCTACAGCAGTTACATTTACACTCCACAATCAAACATCCACACTATGTTTTGACAAAGTGATCCATACACATGAAGACCCTGATTTGAGAAAACAATCCAAGAATAGGAAATAGGTCCAGCTCAAAAGTTTCTTTGTCTGTTCTTTGTGGTGTGCCTCTGTTAGATCTCCCACATATGTTCTCCCTCTGTGGAGTGGAAGTTTATGCAGGAACTTCTCACATTGGGAGCAGCATGAGGCAGAGGAGGGACAGGGGTGGGGGCTTGAGGATCAAACGGTTCATATAACTTCTCCACCTGCTGGTCGATAGACACATTACACCATGACCAGCTTTAGATTTTGAGTGGATATGAGTGAAAAAATATCATCTGAAAGGAAGACACATTCAACATCCATTTAAATATTGCAGCACCGAGGTTTTTCCACCACCGAGTAAAAAACGTAACTGGCAGTTGGCCCCACAGCGGGGCGTTGTGATAAATGCTGACTGTAGTGATTCACAGTGGAAGACTGAAGGTGCTGAAACTGTCTGGAAAATTTCAGCCGGCACGGGTCATCTTCATAAAAGGATGTTGCTCAGGGGAGTTCTGCGACCTAAAGGGGCAATTTATTTAAAAAAATGGAGAAGTGAAAGAGCTACACTGCTTTTTCTGCAGGATCCTCTCGAGACCCAGCTGTTATGAAGAGTGAAAAGTGGTTTGCATATCTTTGTAATTCACGCTGACTGCTCAGGCTCCTATAAAACATCCATCAGCGTTTGATGTCACTTAACCAGCAACCTCAAGGCCGATAGCTGATAACTCAACAACTCTGTTGTCTTGTCCAAAGACAATCACATGAACCACAAGAGCTAAAATACAAAACTTTAGTTGCCTAGATAGCTATAAGAAGATAATGCGTGATATCTTTGCTCTTAACACTAACTTGAATCATCAATGTTCAATTTTCCGAAGGGATTGCAATTGAGGTACAACATAAGTACCCAGCAAAGAAATGTATGTTTTAGTTATTATTATTATTATTATTATTAGAAACCTACAGAGAAGGACGTGGTAGATTTTCATCACTTTCTTTGCTGTTACTAATTGGATCATTTGCTGAGGTTTGTACATACTTGACCTGTGGGAAGATCTGTGAGAACCTGAAAAAAGGTTGTAGAATAGCCAAGGCCAGAGATGACCCACACAGACACTTGAGAGGCATACTCATCTCCAAGATCGCAATGTGCAGATTTCAAGCAGGTGTTGTTGGTGAGTCAGACATAAACATGTGACTAGTGTGTTTCCACTGTATGGCTGATATTGCTCTCAAACCTCTACAGACACCTATGTGTAAACTGTGATTCCAGTCAGTGGCTGTACTCAAACTATCTAACCAACTGTTCTGCTCCATTACTCAGTTTTGTCTAACCTAGATTTCTATATGTATGCAGTTTTAGTTTATGTACAGAATAGAATAGATACATCGGACATAGACCAGTTAGTGGACATCAACAGGAGATTTCATTGCATTGATTCACCATCAAACTAACAACATAGATAAATCTAAATCTAAAGTCATAAAATCTAAAAATGCATCTGAGATATAAACATGAAAGAATAGAACTCAGGTGTCTATATGCTATGTCTGGCAAATGAAAAACTGTACAGGATCTTCAAAATAAATTTAGCAGCAAAACACAACTCTACATCACCATTTCAGGCATGCTGTGCTGCCCTAAATATACAGCCATTTATAACAGTCAATGAGCAGGTACAGAAATGTGTATATATGGAGAAAGAGGAGAAGAGGAATGGTTGCTGCGGGTTATAGAGTTAGTTTTATGAATGCAATTAAATTATTATTTGTAATTTCAGTTTAAATATATATCTTATACAATACAAACTGTATATGCTATAGTACACAGTACATAAAACTATCACGGATACAAAAATGTCATGGATGGTTCCATTATGGCAACATTTTTCGATTTTATTTTCAAGAGAAGCTGTCAATGTGCGTGAAAATTTCAAAATAAACTCTGCGGGATCCTCAGGTTTATTTAAATGCTCAGAATGATGCTCTACAGGCTGTCATCTCGCTAACCGGAGCCTCAAATGGGAATGGCCAAGACCCACGACTGACAAGTGCAACAAGTGTTTGTGGAGAGACGCAACCAAATAATGCATAATGGCATATCCTCTGCTCTAATCCTCTTTCTGTCAATGACTTTACTAATTCTGAATTCCATTTGAAGTGTGGAACAATCATCTGGAAGCCGGTGAAGGATTAAAGTGACACGACTGTGACACGACTGTTAAAATCATGAAAGGATAAATGTTGACATGGGAGTCTTTGAAATCAAGAAGAAGATGGATAAAAAGACAACAAAAGGAAAGTGCAATTAGCATGAAACAGAGCGAGACAGGTAGCGTCTACAGATGTGCTTAGATTCTGTACATTTACGGTCCCTGTGGAATTTATGGCAATGTTTTCCCCCATGTCGTTGTGATTGCCTTGATTTATCGAGGCTCTGTCAGTACCCAGGCGAGGACGTTGTAAAAGGGACCGCATCAATTTGCAGTGAAATCTTCGGCAAGAAAGTAAGCCCGGCTTCAAATCTGCTCGAATTCACGTGGATCAGCCATGTAATGAAGAAACTAGCACCTCTGCACACAGACAATAAATTCATCGAGGCACAGTAGTTCACCGTCACTGATGAGTATGAGAAAAGACAACTTTTTCAGGGGATACAAGTATATCTAAATTAACTTACAATATGCACCGAGAGGAGTGTTTGAACCAAACAAGAAAGGCAGATGTGTGAAACTGTTGTGCTACAGCAGAAACCCATATGGTAGCGCAGGGATACAAATGAGTTTGCCTGTGTAGTTCTGTTGAATCTGGATGATACTCCACATTCATTTGCAGAGAACAATCTTTTTCCTTTACCACATTTGGCATACTTGAGAATGAAAGTCTTTTAAAACAATCAGCCAACCGAGTCTTATTCTTGACTTCAAAATTGTGGCGACAATTTCAGATGGCTGAACAAACTCAGCGTGTGGCCTGCGCAAACTTGGCATAAAGTCTGCAAAGCACCTGAGGGAATACTATTGCCTGGGACCCCCTGCTGCTTTGTAACCATTCAGACAAGTCTACCTCAAGCTTTCCTGTGACACGGAGGGGAAAAAAAAAGAAAAGACAGACCGCGCTTGCAGCATACGGTATTCTACTTGTCAAAATCACTCAGCTGAGTTCATTCAAACAATTTCAATTTGAAAGTTCCACGTCAATTACAAGCGGGAGGATGCAAATACAGGCATGTACATTGTGTACACAGCCTTTATGACTTTCTTTTTCTCTGTGTCAGTGTGACAGCTGCATCACCAAGGAACTGCCTTAGAAAACACTCTCTTGTCACTTCCATTCCGGGTCCCGAAAAGCCAGATATCACAAAGATATGATGTAAGCTGACACATCTGGATGGCTTGGATAAGTTTTAGCTGTCATCTGTCATATCAGAGTCCCTTTGAATCCATGGCTAAGCTGCTGATTGGACAAAACGTTTGAATGTCATCAGATAGGCGACGCCCTTTCTGAGAGTGAATTTGGACAGACTGTGAATTTCAAACAGAATATGTATTAAATGACATTATTGCCAATCTGTTCAAACAACTGACAGATTTTCTTCTCATCTTTTTTTGCCGTCTCTGCTTTAACTCCTTCTGTTTTTGCCAGTGCTTTCCCTCATCCCATGTAATACAGTACTTCAAACTCCACTTTGCCCTCCTACATTATCTACTCCTCCTATTCTCTGTGCATCATTCTCACCTCCCCCTCTCTCAGTGCCACAGATCCTTTAGCCCCCACCTGCCACCCACCTCTTTCATGCTGCAGATTGGTGCAGCTGGCTGTCATGATGTGAGGCTTGCTGCACCGACACTAGCAGGTATGGCCTCCTTTTTATGATGACACAATGTTGTAGTGATGAGTTACGCTTTCAAACAGTGATTTGATGTCACAGCTGTCAGCGCTTCACTTAGCAATGCAGGAGCTGGCTGCCATATCCCCGCAGGGAATGTGTTATCTGAAAAACTAATGAGCGCTGCACATCATCACAAAAAATTTCCTGACATTACACGCGTTTAAGAATGTCCTTTCCCAGCCTGACAAAAATATATTACCTTTGCGGTATGCATAACAGGGCTGTTTATATGGCATGAAGTTTGGTTAACAATACTGTGACCCAAACAGATAAATGTGGGAAGTTGAACTTAATGTATTGTTTTGCAATTTTTACCATATTTTTTTTCAACATGATTAATTATCTTTCCTGTGGCACAGGAATACAAACAGTCGCAGCAACATAAACTGTCTCATCTGTGCAATGTGCTGCGTGCAACTATAACATTTAACATTTGGCAACTTAGCTTGTAACACAAAGGCGGAAACCCTGCATAGGGAAAAGCAGGAGTACCTGGAGAGAATCCACACAAACACGGGGGGAACATGCAAACTCCACACACACAGGCCCCGGTAAGGTGGTGGAGTTGAACTCAGGACCTTCTTGCTGCAAGGCAACAATGGTAACCACCAATAATAAATTTAATTTCAATATTGGCATTGCCATTAAGTTTAGGCACAGTGAGCCATATTGTTACGACAACATGGAGATGAAAAGTGTAGGTCATGGAGTTGGTCTAATGATGTGACACTCAGCTGACAGCTACCAGCTAGACTGTGCTGGCATAATGTAACTCGATGTGGCAACACCCCTGAATCTAATAGGTTGGTTAGTACATATTAATTTTAAAGATATTAACTGCTTGGTTGGTGCCTCATGGCATTGCTTCCCGTCATGGCATGGGAGTATTTGCTTATTAATAAAACACATCCTACAGCCTGCACATGAAAGTCAGAATTTATGAGTTCCCAGTTGAAATTTCAACTGGAATGTCCCCTTTAGTCAGAATTCTAACTCTGAAAATTGGAATAGCCCCATCAAACCTTACTTAACAATCCAAGATAGTGGCACTTCAAGTAACTACTAGTAAAACTGTAACTTGCAATTCATACTACATAGTACATGCAGTGTTGTCCTGAAGTTACAGAAATGCTCTTCGTGTTAGACTGGTACAGCGCAGACATGGCGTTCGTGGCCTGTGTGAAGGCACATCAAATGTAGCAGACTTTAATTTATACTTAAGGTGATGGAGTGGATTTCATTCAGTCTTCAAAATAATTTCAATTGATAAGTTGTGAAAAAAATATTCCACAGAGTGAATAATCATAGACCGTTTCATTTAACGGCCTGTAAACATGTTTATGTCTGTTTTAAATTTGGAAGTCTGCGGGGACCAGAGATGGACAGTAACGCGTTACTGTAATCCGATTACCTTTTTCAAGTAACGAGTAGAGTAAGGGATTATTATTGCAAAAACGGTAATTAGATTACTGTTACTTTCCCGTAGGAACGCTGCGTTACTGCGTTACTAAAACCATGATTTTTTTGCAAGAATGTCTCATGACAGTGAGGTAAGCCAGTGCAACATCTGTGACAACAGCTGTGTGCAGATCAACAATGGATAATATATCGAATGCGGCATGCAGCGTTTAAAGCGTGGAAGTACTGACCTTACTTTGAGTTTGATTCCACAAAAAGGGACAAAAACATTAGCGTCCATTGTGGTGGGAAGAAAACTTCTTTTTACAGCGAAAAAAAACCCCTAAACTTCCAAGCAAGCACCGAGTGCGCTACCACGTAATGGGAAATTCACAGAGAAACTCGCGGATTCTTCCACTGACCGCTGCGGCACACCTGCACCAGGGTAAACCTCCGCCTACCCCACTCCTGCTTTACAGGTGAAAATAGAGCAACAGGACCGCTAGTCTTTGATTTTATTTATTTTCTGCTGTGTTTTACTTGCATCTATTTGAAAGACTGAGTGTAAACACAAAAAATATTTTATTTTATGTGCTGGAATGTGCAGAAAAAAGGTTTAAATGTTAAACAAATGTCTTCCAGTCAGAGAATGTTGCATATTGTGGCGAGCTCAGAAGAGGAGACGGAGGTGTCGTTTGGTCTTGCTTCCGTGAGCTAGCCAGGGAGCACAGCCGTTTATTAACAATTCCAGAAAACACTGCCGCTAGCTAATGCTCAGCGCGGCCACAGCACAGCGAAAAAAACAACAACAACACAGGGCGCCCTCTGACCCTGGAAGGACACACCGTCGCAGCGAGAGGGCGTCACCTGTCACTATGGCAACATAAACAAAACATCACTGTACAAACAGAACCCCGAACAGCCCCGACCCGCTACATAGCCCCCACCCAAGGGGTCAGTCGTCCCCGACCCATTACCCCACACAAAGTCCTGCAAATGTTCAGGTGCCTTCTTTTGGCGCACCGGCCGGTCACGACCGGCGGGGGAAAAGTCACTCGGGTCAGAACATGGGGTGCCACCATCATCCCCTGCTCCGGCGTCTGCTCCGGCGTCTGCTGGAGCGAGCGGTCGGTACAGTGAGAGCCTGTCCCGGTGCAACACCACCACACGCCCCGGGCCCGGCATGCGGATACGGTACACCACGTCTGTTAGCCGCTCCACAACCTCTGCCGGCCCTTGCCAGTAACTGCAGAGTTTGGGGGACACTCCTCTCTTGCGAACCGGGCACTACACCCAAACCTTGTCGCCAGGCATGAAAACCCCCCCTCGGCACTTGGTGTCGTAGGCTCTTTTCTGTCGTACTCCGGCGCTGGCCTGGGCCTGGCGGGTGTAGTCATGAACCACCTGCAGCCGCTCCCTGAGCCTCCTGTAGTAGTCCATCTCTGGCCCACCATCAATCTCCGGCTCGGGGGAGACCCGAACACCAGATCCACAGGCGTCCGGAGCTCCCATCCAAACATCAGAGCGGCAGGTGTGCACTGGCTGGACTCCTGCACCGCAGTCCGATACGACCAAAGGACCAGGGGCAGATGTCGGTCCCAATCTCGCTGGTGTTGGCTGGTGAGAATGGCGAGCTGGGTGGCCAGCGTGTGGTTGAAGCGCTCAACCAAGCCATCGCTTTGTGGGTGGAGCGGTGTGGTTCTCGTTTTCTCCACCCCCAGTCGCCGGCAGATCTCCCCAAAGACCTTCGATTCAAAGTTACGCCCCTGGTCACTGTGGAGCTCAGCCGGGACCCCAAAACGGGTGAACATCTCCTCCACCAGCTTCTCAGCCGTCGTCGTTGCGCTCTGGTCCGGCACCGCGTAGGCCTCTGGCCACTTCGTGAATTAGTCCATAGCCACCAACACATACCGGTTCCCTGACTCTGTGACGGGGAAAGGCCCCAGGACGTCCACTCCCACTCTTTCCATTGGGGTCCCCACCAGGTACTGCTGAAGGGGGGCAGTGTAGCGTTGAGTTGGGCCCTTCTGTGCTGTGCAGGTGTCACAGCAGTGCACATGAAGTTCCACATCCCGTCGACAGCCAGGCCAGTAGAACCGTCCCCTGAGGCGGCGGAGAGTTTTGGCGTTCCCATAGTGTCCTGCCCCCACCAAGCCGTGGACCAGCTCAAGCACCTGCGACCGCAGCGACCGAGGCACCAACAGCTGCAGGAGATCTCTGCCCTGACCGGGGGCCCGCCATCTCCGGTACAGGCCATCGTGGGTCTCCAGATTGTTGTGCTGGGAGTAGTAGGCCTTCACTTCGGGCTCCTGTCCCGACACCCCCGTCCAGGCGGGGCGTTGCGCCGCCTCCAGCCAGGCCCCCACCTGAACCAACGTCGCGTCGGCCTCCTGCTCCCGCTTCAGCTGCTGCGTTGTCAATGGGAGCCACCCCCTTCCGCCGGCTGTGGCCTGAGCACTAGCCACCCCCAGCACCTCCTGGGCCCGCTCTTCCTGTCGCAGGCAGTAGCGGCACTCGACGGCTACGCAGGGCCGTCTGGAGAGGGCATCAGCGTTGTCATGCTGTCGACCTGGCCGATGCTGGATCTCGAAGTCATAGCCCTGAAGGACCTCCAGCCAGCGGGCCACCTGCCCTTCTGCGTGTTTGAAGTTCAGGAGCCAAGTCAGAGATGCATGGTCAGTGCGCAGGAGGAACCGGCAGCCGTGCAGATATGGCTGGAAGTGCCGCGCCGCTAGCACTATGGCCAGCAGCTCCCGCCGGGTCACGCAGTAGTTCCTCTCGGCTCGCCCCAAGGCACGACTGAAGTACGCCACCACCCGTTCTCCAGCCTCGTCCTGCTGGGAAAGGACCGCCCCGACCCCTACATTGCTAGCATCAGTGTCCACAATGAAAGGTTGCCGGGCGTCGGGGTAGGCCAGGACTGGGGCTCTGGTGAGGGCCTCCTTCAGCTGTGCAAAAGCCGCAGCACAGGCATCCCCCCAGCCAAACAGCTGTCCTTTGTCAGTCAGGCGGTGGAGGGGGCTGGCCATTGTCGCAAACCCTTTGATGAACCAACGGTAGTAGGAGGCTAGGCCCAGGAAGCTCGGCAGTTCTTGGACGTTCGAGGGAGTCGGCCAGTCCCGGACCACAGCCACTTTCGCGGGGTCAGTGGCGACACCTCGAGCGCTGATCACATGGCCCAAGAACGTGGTCTCTCTCGCCAACAGCCGGCATTTCGCAGGGTTGAGCCACAGCCCCGCTCGTCGGATGGCACTCAAGACCTCGCTCAGGTGAGACAGTGCACTGTCGAAGTCGCCACCATGCACCAACAGGTCATCCAGGTACACAACGCAGCGGCTACGAGGGATATCCACGAGCACCCTCTCCATCAACCTCTCAAACGTCGCTGGCGCATTGCAAAGACCAAATGGCATGACCCTGAACTGCCACAGCCCCTGTCCAATGGTGAATGCAGTCTTAGGCCTTGCGTCGGGGCTAGCTCCACCTGCCAGTAACCGCTGCGTAGGTCGAGGGAGCTGAATCAACTGGAGCCGGTAACGTAATCTAGGGCCTCGTCGATCTGCGGCAGCGGGTACGAGTCCTTCTTGGTGACTGCATTGAGGCGGCGAAAATCCACGCAGAACCTCGGGCTGCCATCCTTCTTCCCCACCAGAACCATGGGTGCCACCCATGGGCTATTGGACGGCTCAATCACCCCAGCCACAACCATCTCACGGATCTTCTCCTCCGCTACCTGCCGTTTTGAGAGGGGCAGCCGGTGTGGGCGCAGACGGATAGGCTGAGCAGAGCCGGTGTCGATGGTGTGCTGGACCAGACTCGTCTGCCTACAGTCTTTGTCACTGGCGGCAAAGATGTCCACATTCTCGTCCAGGAGGCACCTCAACCGCTGGCGCTGGTCGACGTTGAGGCCTACGCAACTGCGCTGCCAAAGGTCATCGACAGCCTCGATGGTGTCGGTCGAAGGAGGTTTGTCGGGCTGAAAGGCTGAGGCTGAGGCGAGTGGAGATCTGGCGACTGGGGGTGGAGATGACCCAGAGCCACCGGCATCCGAAATCTGCTGAGCAGCAGCTGCCTGACGCCTGTCTCGTCTGGTCCCCGCTCCCTGCTTTTGGCCGCGATGGAGGGCAAAAGTCTCTGCGCCAAGAGTGACAGCTAGCTTTGCGGTGCCGACGCAGACCCCCCAGCGGCTCAGCAGATCCAGGCCAATGATGCACTGGTCTTGAATGTCGGCGAGCCAGAAGTCGTGCACCAGCTCTAGATCCTTCACTCGGATCCGCAACGGTTTCTTCCCCCACATAACAGTTTTCTCCCCCGTCACTGTCATCAGCTGGGTGTCCGTGGGCAACCAACCCTTCACCAGTGGCCCAGATGTTTCAGGGAGCACGCCAGGTCGTAGCAGGGAAATGGTAGACCCCGTGTCCACCAGGGCCTGGCACGGCTGGTCCTCAACACAGCAGCTCAGGTAGAGTCCTTTGAGGTACCCAACTCGGCCCACCACCGTGCATCGTCCTTGGAGGGGGGCAGGAAGCTGGAGCGGTGGTCCCCTCGCTACACCGCTCCCTCCTCGTTTCCCTGAGGCTGCGTAGTTCTGGTCTTCGGGGCTGGTGCTGGGCAGTCACGCGCCATGTGGCCAGGCTCATCGCACCGGTAGCAGCGGTCGGTCGGTCGACGAGGACGCCTCCGGGGCACCGAGGGTTGCAGCTGGGAAATCTCAGCGACCTTCCCGTCGCAGTCTGCGGCTCTGATTTGGGGGTAGTTTGGGGGGGGGGGGGGGGCGCCTGCTGGTTAGGTCGCAAGGTGAGCACCGGCTCGGCCCTTTCAGCCTCAAGGAGCGCCTCACGGAGGGTCTGAGGCATGGCCAGGTGGACGTGTTGGCGTAGTCGCTCTGGGAAAAGTCCTTGCAGAAAAGCATGCAGGCTAAGCTCCTCACGGGCTGCTGCTGGGAACTCCGGGTAGCCACGACGAGCATACAGCAACACGTCTGCTGCGAAGGTGCCCAGGTTCTCCCCTGGTCGACGGCTCCGGTTGGTCAGCTGCTCTCTGCTCTTATCAGTGGAGTGCCACTGCCCGAATCGCCTCTCGAGTGCCGCGGTGAGGGCCTGGAGCTCATGCTGCTCTGCCGGGGCTAGGTCGAGGAGTATCTGCAGTGCATCTCCCTCTAATGCTAGCGCTAGGTGTTTAGCAGTCTCCTCTTCGCCCCAGCCACTATGTCTGGCGGCCAGCCGCACTTGTGAGAGGTAGGGCTCTAGCGAAGTTAGCCTGTTGTATTTCGGTACCTTAACTGGCGTGGTAGGCATAACTGCTCGCGGTTGGGGGCTCGGCGTGTGGGTCGACAGAGGTAGCCCATGAAGCATTGCCCTAGCATCTGTCGCGACGGGCCGCCGCCGCGGTGCGCTCGCGCCATCGGGACACGTCGGGGGACTTACATGGCCGCTCACATCCTCTCTCTTCAATCGCCAGTTTCCCAGGTGGGGAATGTTCTCCTCGACAGCTTGCTCCAGCCTCTGAATGTCTCTCTCCATTACGGCGAGGGTGAGCTATCCCACTTCTGACACCAATGTGGCAAGCTCAGAAAAGAAGGAGACGGAGGTGTCGTTTGGTCTTGCTTCCGTGAGCTAGCCAGGGAGCACAGCCGTTTATTAACAATTCCAGAAAACACTGCCGCTAGCTAATGCTCAGCGCGGCCACAGCACAGCGAAAAAAAACAACAACAACACAGGGCGCCCTCTGACCCCGGAAGGACACACCGTCACAGCGAGAGGGCGTCACCTGTCACTATGGCAACATAAACAAAACATCACTGTACAAACAGAACCCCGAACAGCCCCGACCCGCTACAATATAATTAAATTTTTTAAAAGATTAAAACTAATAAAACAAGTTTTAAAAAGGGACTTTTTCATTTGATTACATATTTTATGATCGATTATGTAGAAAAAGTGGAATTGGGCTGAAAAATCTATTGCCTTATCACCTATTCAGGTTGTAAATTGTGTTTTTAAAAAGTAACTAAGTAACTAAGTAATTAATTACTTTTGAAAATAAGTAATCAGTAAAGTAGCGGGATTACTTTTTTGGGGGAAGAAATCAGTAATTAGTTACTGATTACTTTTTTCAAGTAACTTGACCAACACTGGTGGGGACTAACTTGCCAGAGTCAACTTATAGTAACTATTCAAGGACTTGCCGTTTGTGGCACTTAAGTCTTGGCGTTATGTTTCACTTGTGCAGCATGCTGCCTGTTCACACTTGTGGTTCTTAGAAATCTGTTGAGATTTAAATGTCAGAATTTCCACAAACCGATAACACAAAATCAGGAAATAAGTCATGATTTGGAAAATGTCTTCTAGTTGATTCATGGAGGGGTGGGATGAGTTGTTAAACACTGCAATAATTTTCAGACAGTCTTTAATGAGAAGCATTTGTAGTGCTGCACTCAGTTGTTCACATGAAAAGTGACAGAAAGAGACCTGTAGGGAGAAGTTCAAACCCTGGCTCCTTTTCACGTCTGCACAGGTGGCCATTCACAATGTGAAGCCGAACTGTCAGATCCTGACAGTGGAGGGTTGAGGGGTTTCTAAAGCTGTTCAACCATCTGACAAGCAGTTGTGATGGAGCATAAATTTTCACATTAATACACCAATACAAATGGGATTTTGACATGTGAAAGAAGGTAAAACATGGGTGTAAATAATAAAATGAACGGTGAATGTTTCGTGGCTGATGTTGTTTCCAGGTTGTGATATTGCTAATGGTGCTTAATGCTGGCAAAGCTGGCTGTTGGTGAGAAGGTGACAAACAGGAAGGTCATTAATAATGGGATATTAATAATACATGTTAGTAAAAGTACTGTTAAAATAATATTAATAATTATCTCTGTCTTTAAGTCCACTGGTTTTATTGACTCTATATTGTCATTACTCTCTCATGTGGTTCAAAAAACAAAGACTCAACATAAATATACCATAAATACAAAAATAATATTTAAACACAATTTATCTGGTTAACATCGTCTCTCTAAGTAGTGTTGATCAACTTTGTTGTGTACTTTAGGGGCAATTTGTCGACTTCAAAGTCTTATATAACGTTTATTTGGCTTTACAGCATGGGGACACAGGGCAGAACAAGGAGAAAGGATTTTGAAATTGTGCTCCAAAATTGCTATAAACTTTAATAAGCTCTGTAAGCCTTATAATATGACACTTTGGAACAGTGTTGCTGCTGACGGGAGGACATTTTTCTGTGATTTAAGGGGCCCAGAGCTAAATAGAGGCCGTGTAACAAACCAAGGATTGTAGATCTTTATTGTGTATGAGCTGTTGTTAAGCTGTTGTCAGAGGCCACGAATTTACACCTCTGTACCTGTTACTGCATTCCTCTGAGATTCCCTCTGTTATTGTAATATCGAAAGCAAGGAAGGCCACATTTTCTTATCTGGCTGTCCACCCGTCTTCTTGAAACCAACAGCTTTTTATTCAGAACAACCCTGGCTTTAGTAATTAGTTGACTGTTGATTAAAAGGGGTTTTGGAGAGAAAGAAGAGATCTGGCAATTACCCAGCATATTAATCCCCTTCAATGGCTTCATTAGAATGCTCCACGCACCCTGGCTTCAAGTTTTACATTTAAATTTGACTCTTAAATTTTTACACTCCAATTTGCACTTTTAATTTGCTCCTCCCATAATTGGACAGAGCTGTTTTGTGCTTGAGTTGCTTTGTAAGTGGAACCAATGTTCTGCCCTCCCATTTTCCTCACTGACTATGGGGCCCTAAAGGTTTGGAAAAGAAGAAGAGGCCAATAAGTTCTGTTTTTTTCACGTTTTTAGCTTTATTCACTCCCTCACTTCCACTGCACTACAGGTGTAAACAGTAGCCCCTCGTGAAATGATTAAGGGAGACAAGGTGATGCGGCGCATTTGCTTCACATACTTGCTGCACGTATTACGCTACATGTACTTGAAATAATTTGTGCTTGATATGACTTTTTGTGATTCGAAATATGCGGAAACTTAGTTCTGCAGTGAGGATAATGGCAAATTTTGTACCCCTGCACAAGGGAACAATAGAATGCAGTTTATATGGAGGAGGGGAACTTTAAAATAGATATTAGCTGTACTTATATTAGGCATTGTATGTAGAATATATAGCATAGATGCACAATCAATCAAATTCTGATCGGGATCATGTTTTTGAGCATGATAAATGAACATTTACTGAGCGATAATAAAATGTGCTCTGCCAAAAGACAGCAAAGCAAAACGCAAATGAAGCGCTCCCTAAATCACTGCCCAAACACGTGTCTGCTCTGTTCCCTGGACTGCACAGCTTGAAGTTTCCTGGACTAGTCCGAACGAATATCACTATGTTAAAAGACAGATGAAAACACAAATCAAATGTCTGGCACACCAGAAGGTGTAGCGTTTGTCCCTCAAAGGAGATGATCATCCGTTTCTTGGAAATGACTCAGCTTTAACACCAGTGACGGTAACCAAGAATAAATTGTGTGCAAAGAGTACTGCATACAGCAAAGAGTTTTGTCTGGGCTGCAAAGCAATACAACTGGCTGAAAAAACACCACAATCTTCAACATAATGAATGTGTGAATAAAGGCCAATAAAAAAACAAAACAATGCAGTGGTTGCTAACATGAATCATCCACAAATCAGCTTGTCTATAAAAAACAAGACTGTACAGCGTGCCTTTGTATATATCCAGCTCACAAAGCTGCGCTCAAATCACAGAAGCAATCAAAAAAGATATGTGTGAGGAACAAAGGCCGACATACAGGACAAAAGATATCTTATCTCCTTGAGCAGTTATTTCAAGTTGGAAAACATGTGCCGTGTGCAAAACCTTGAGTACAGAATGGAGTGAAAGTCTTTATATTTCACTTCAAGGAAATGCACTTAGGCGAGGTGAATAAAAACCTTTTTTTTTTTGTCTGCAAGGAAGTTCAAATCAACAGGAATAAAGAATAATGTCATGCAAGTGTTCTCAATTATTTCACTTTGTGCTGAGTTTGGGTATCTTTTAAAAAAAAAAAAATTCTGTATATATTACTCTACTGAATTTACAGATGTGCAAATGTGAAAGCAGTTTAGAGTTTCAGTAACAGTGCAATGAAATTTCTTGTCACTAAAATCAATGAATAAATGTGACAAATAATCGACCAAAATGATTGTGATAATAGTGATTTTTAGCACCCTTGCTACTGTATCAACAAAAATAAAACAGCATGCTGTGTGTAAAGAGGAAAGGAAGAGTTATCTTCATGCAGTAAGCTTTCAGATACCAGGCAATCTTTTTTTTTTTTTTGGTGAGAGTGTGTCGTGCATAGGTCAAACACCTATTTTTTACCACAGAGAGCAAATTCCAACATCCATTCAAGAGTTTGTTTGTAGCATTTCCGATGAAACAAAAGATCACTGGCTCACTGACCTGTGAGGCTAAAAGGGACAAAAGCTAAAAGTTACACGGTCTTTTGGTTTTTGCCCGCAGCCACTCGATTTCAAAAATGCAAAGTGGGGCACAAGGTGCAGTTTAGGGCAAGTGTGATGTTATGGCCAGTTGCAGGGAAATTCCTAGGAATTTCTCTAGGAATGTCTAATGACTCAGTGGGGACTTCCTGCGACTTCTGTTTTCTTACATTTCTCATTGTTTATAAATGGAAATCCAGCCACCCATCCCATCAGTCACTTGGGTGCTGAAGCCTGTTGTTATTTATTTTTAACATTTTTTTAAAAAGTTATTTTATGGATTTATATCTTATTATCAATTGATTCAATATCATTTCAAGATTGCATTTCACCTTTCCTCTTCACGTTGTTTATCTGCATGCAGCTAAAGCCTGCTCAAATATGATTGATCAGCATGACTGCAAATACAAGCAGAAAGCTTCAAGTGTAAATTAATGCCTTGAGTATTATATTGCGTCTGCAGAAGGGCCAACTATTTCTCACGTTATCTCCTTTGTTTGGATGAATGAAAGGCTAGAGCTAGAAGTATTTTGTCTTGTGTTGGAAATAATAGACTTGATTCCAACTAATATAACGCTTCCTCAATATACCTTCTTACTCGGAGGTTACTCCATCATTGAAATAACAAGTTTGCTTGTGTCACTTTTATTGATGTGTGCATGCCTGCATGCATAGAATGATAGAGGTGTAAATAGTGAGACCACCTTGTTATAATAAATCCAATATATTTTGACTTCTTGATGAAACTGACAGCATATGCACAACGATTTCCCAAGAGACGGAACAAAAACGTGAAACCTATTATCATCCAGTCCCGTACCTTAACTAATGGGGTGTGTATGTGGTGACGGATAAACAAGATTCATTCATGCTTAAACAGATCCAGGGCTGTTTTGAAGTGTTTCACTTGGATATTTTTAAAAGTGCCATTACTTTTGTCTCTCTTTCTTATAATCATGCTCATCATTCATTTTTACATTATGCAAGGTTCTTGTTTCAGCTTCTAACTACCCACATGCTGTATTTATACACACACTTAGAAACACACATGCAGGCAGAGAGAGCAGGCCATTAATTTAATGGCTATTCCACCTTAGATGAATGGAAAAGGGGAATGTGTGTGCTTATGTTCAGTCTTTGCAAATCTGACCTCTGTGCTATGTGACTGTAGCCCGCCCACACATGCATCTACGCACACACACACACACACCACTGCACACGTCTTACCTTCCATGTTTTTGCCCATTTTCTCCTTTCTCCTTCTCTTATTACAATATATCTCCATACCACAAATCCATGTAACCAAGCATGAATGCGTACACACACACACACACACACACACACACACACACACACACACACACACACACACACACACACACACACACACACACACACACACAAAGTTATACAACAGACTGCACCTTAAGGCCAACAGTTACTGCATAATGGAGTTAGTGATACATCCATTGGCTGCTCTGCTCATTTAAAAGTCAAGGGAGGAGACGGAAGAGTTTGGGAGGAGATGGGGTTACTGAAAGGCCAGAGACTATAGAGCAAAAACTGCAACACAAGGGGATAGGAAGAGACAGTCCTATCTCAAGAAATGACACCACGGTTTTTTGTTGTTTTTTTTAAAGTAAAGCGGCCTCTAGAGGCTGTGTTAAGAAAAAAAAAACTGTCACATATTGTCGTTGCCTTTAGATGGGTAAAAATTCAGCAGCCCAGTAGTAAAAAACAACAACAAAATTTTACATGTGCTTGCTGTTGTTAAAAATTGTATTTTAAGCCAAACTATAATCTTTGCATAACCCTCACCATGTACCTCGCCATAGTAAAGTGTTTGTGTCATCACACTCTACCTGCATCTTAAAGGTTTTTCTTTCATGGTAAATTCTTATGTTATTTCAGGAAAGCTTACATGGCTTGCAGGTGCATTCGAAAGCATTAATCCATGGAATCACTTTAAGGGGGAGAATGCATGTGTAAACAAGGCCAGTGAGGTGCACTGAATAATGTGAAGACTTTCCTGGGTCTATCCAGGCCAAAGTTGTTTTTCAGTATTTTATTTTTAGCACCGCTGCTGTTATTATGACACAAAATGCAGAAAATGAGGGGAGAAACTATATTTCGATACTGGCTTTATTCAAATGGCCGACCTTCCAGTTAGACTGTATGAGCTTTCAGCCTAAATAGTGTAGTGGACTGGAGCTCAGAGGCATAAATTAAAGCACTAAAAATGACTTAATTGCTTATTTATATCAGAGTATTGCAACATAATTATCATTTCAAAGCAAAGAAGCAAGGGATTATCGTCGGGTAATGTCCAGGCTGTTGTTATTCTTTTTCATGTGCTGACATGCATCCTCTGATTCCTACAGGCATAGCTTATAATAGCATTACAGCAGTGGTCATTTGTCAGCTAATGGTTTTCCTTATTGACCTCTTTAAGCCTTATCTCAGTGTGGTGGCTGTGATCACTCCCGAGGCTAAGGACTGTGACGTCCACTTGCTAATTTTCTTCTTTTGCTCAGATAGCTGGCCCATTTTTCTTATCCCTTCTTCCTGAAATTTTGTTCTGCATGGTTAACCTGACAGGATTTAGTCTGCACCAATCTCTAATTTCTCCTTCCCTCTCTTGATGCTTAGTCAAAAAATATGTATGTTTAGCCATGGATGGAGCGTGTCTGTGTATGTGTGTGTGTGCATGGGTTGTGGTGCACAAATACAGTGCATTTCCAAGGTGCTCTGTGTGTGTGTTTGTGTGTGTGAGTGTGATGAATAGCTGCAAGGTGATAATGCATGCAGATGTTCCTGCTTGCTGGTGTAATTACACTACATGTGTCTGCTCTTTCTTTCTGCAGTTGAACTAATGTGCATTTATAGGAATGGGCAGGTGAGCACTCGGTGTATATTCTTTATTTGCATGTGTCTGCGATAACTATATTCATTTCTGTGACCAAACCACCCCACGCAGCTCTAAACATTTGTTTGAACACGATCCCACCTTTCACATTTAATGTGCTGCACACTACTCCAGTGCTTTTTGACAGAAATAGGAAATGGTAACCGCAAAGCCACTACATGTATACAAATCATGACATCATTTCCTAAGAGGGTTTGATGTCACAGTTAAAGCTACACTGATGTGGTTTTGTTGCTCTTTCTTGTGCTTATTTGCAATTTGTTTTCATTCTACCTGGGAACCCCTAAGCACAAATATCATTCCAGTTCTATTATTCATTTGGCATTGCAGGAAGTTACATGTTATCCCTTTAATAAACACAGATTTACCCTGCAGCCCATGGGTGGGTTGATGGTGAAAAAACACTAAAAATGTGTAGTGTTAAATAAAATGACTGCGTTGCATTCATTAAATAGTAAATCATTTGAGAAAAATCTGCCTCAATGCCCATGTTCCACTTGAAGAGAGCTTTTAGTATCTAGTATCTACTTTATATGTCACAGGAATGGTAAAGAAGGTGTACTGATTTATGCATTACCGCATGTCTACTTAACTCCTCTATGGTGGATAATCAGTGGACTATATGCTCTCTATGCAGCATTGACCCTTTCCTCACTATTCCACCTTGTGAAGAAGATTAGGACATTAGGATCAATGCAAATGCGCCTGACTTGCTTATTTTCATTGATAACAAAACAACGATTGACTCTACTTGTACACTATCGGAGTAAAAGGCCAAATGTCATGGTGAAAGAATAAACAGTATTGAGCAAGCAAGTGCTTGTTAAATTTAAAAATTACCTAAAAAAATCTCTGAATAGCTTTTTCATATAAATGTAAATATAAATTGATATCTTAAGAACTTCAGCTGCTGCATGATGTAGCAAAGCATACCACATTATGATGTTCTCTCTACTGTGCTTGACTGTTGGTGAGGTTTTTTAGTTAATGTGCAATGTGTTAATGTGTTCTTAATGTGTGTTTTTTCAAACAAGCATAATAAAGGGTTAGGACTCATTCATTACTTCTTTCCATTCATACCACAGTCATCCTGTTTTTTTTCTTATAGTAAGTATGAGACAACACATTTTAGCAAGCTGTGAAGATACCTGCAGGTGTTTTGCTGTTATCTCCGTTTTATTTTTCACTCTCTGTGTCATCTTTGCAGGAAGTTCACCCCTAGGGAGAGAAGCTATGGTCCTGTTGACGATTTGTCTTTTTATGTACTGATGAAGGCGCTTCTTTAAAAATGCTTTAGTCGCCTTTCTCTTTGAGTCACACATACCAATTTTTCTTGAGAGGAGCAGAGTCTAAAGAAGTCAGGTACTTTCCTAGCATGCAGAGTGTTTAATTAGTGAGTTTGTTCATCACAGAGATGTAAAGCACATCTGGTTTTGTGTCATAATTTTGTTTAACTTGTGTTTTATCTATGAAAGTGACTTCCGTGAAGATTAAACGACATTCGATGCTTATTGAATGCATGTTTTTATGCCTGGATTTATTTATTCTTTAAAGTAAGGATCCTTAACCAAGCTGCTGCAAGAGAAGAATCACAGATAAAATGACACAAGCTAAATGCATTTCGTTTTGTTTTGTCCTTTAGCGAGATCTACAGGAAAATAATTTGACTATTTTGTTGTAAGATTCTCCATTTTCTATCCTCACATTTCATGGCTTAGGCTAAAATGGATCTTTTCAAACCTGTATGTCAGTTTTGTGTCGACTCATGTAAGTCTGTGGGTGTTGTAGGTGTTGCTAGCTGGTGTAAAACTTTGGATGAGTGCGTTGTGTAAAAGCACACTTGTGATGATCTAAGCACTTCTGTTGTTTGAATCATTAGGGATGCTGCAGTGTACCATAAGAAAAAGTCATCCTGGACTAAACTGGAGGACAGTACATGCCTCAGCATATATCAGTGTGCACCCTTATTCTTGGCCATCCAGCTCATTATTATTTCACCCCTCAATGCTTCATTCCTTCACCCCATCAGTCTCTATCTAACTAATCAGGTTGTATTCCCTCACCTTGTGTTTCATTCAGGATTTAACCTCTTATGCAAATTATGTACAGACTTTTGTACATTATACAGATTCAGATATTGCATACCAAGTGCTCTGACCTGAAAATACATCCCAGCATTTTAGTTGCAAGCTGGTATTGACTCAATAGGTTTTTCAAGTGATTTAAGTAAATGCCAGTCACTGTAATTGGAATATTTATCTAGGTATTTTTCATGGCTTTCTTTGTAATAATAATGGTAAAAAACAAAAAGAAGATTAAAGATCTATGAATGGTGGATTTAAGCCATTTGGTCATTACAGTAAAGTGACATGTAATTCACCGCTCCCTTCAGCAACAATGTCCCCACATGTCGCCGCCACTATTACAGCACTGACATTTCCTTCATCTGTGACTCCACATCTCTTTTGGACAGTGATTCCTCCAGTTTTCTGTCATCAAATGAAATCAAGTAAGTTTTATATAGCTCAGATCACAAATTTGCCTCTAGAGGCTTCACGAGCTGTGCAGTATGCTGTATGACAATGCCTCTTCTTAGACATTCCATTTGGATGAGAAGATAAAAGCCATTTAAAAGGTAATAAATGCAAGAAACCTTTCAGAATGGATGAAAATGCTATAGATGTAGTGTGTACAGAATAGATGAGAAAAAAAGGCAGAATTACAACATGAGTCACCAAATCACAATCCTGCCCTCCTCATAAGCAGGAGTAGTGCTAATATGTCACACATCTCTACCAAAAAGCTCCAGAGTATCATGGGAGTATCATAAAAACAACCGTCATCATTGAAATAGTCATTCTCACTCTTAATATGGCCATGGTGAATCAGCCGGTAACTAGGTACAACATTCTCTGGAGGAGGAAAAGGAACATAGACACTTCATGTAAGGTGAATAAAAGCAGATACAGCATGTTTGACAATGAAGGTTAAATAGTCATCGCAAACAGGATGAGAATTTTAAACTTATCTAATACTGATGTCATGCTTGATGATGAACATAAGCAGTAGTCATCCTCCTACCTTACAATACCTATTTTTACTTTACGTAGTAATATACAGTGATCTGAATCCCCTTTGGAATTGCATCAGGGAATTCATCTGGGGTAAAACTTTGCCAACTCGACATGCAGAGCAACCGGCAGTGGCAAGTGTAATTTCAACAGTATTTCTCAATTTTTATACAAAATAAAAAAAAAATGTTGCTAAAGTAAATGAAGAAACCTGGCAGCACGACTCTTTGGGCTGAAAATTGTCCGAAAATGTGTAAAACATTTGCTACATTAAGAACCATCTGAAGGTCTACTAGAAGATGTGAATGCAGCATTATGATCAATACTAGGAGAGTGTTCGAGAGAGAAGGATAAAAATCCAAAATAAATGCATTCAAGGTGAAGCCAAGGTCAGGTTTATTTATATAGCACATTTCCAACAGCTGCACAAAGTGCTTTACAAACTAAAGTGCAACTAAAATAAGTAAAAAACACAACAATGTTCCTTCACATTTTCTAAAGCAGTCCAGTAGGCCAAGACTGTTTCTGGTTGCCCAGGCCTTATGTTTGACACCCCTGATCTACATTATAAAAAGAGAGGTGAGCCTATATTAAATCTAAGAGATTTACTCTGACAAAATCATGCATATGAAAAAGAAAAGTGGGTTATTGTCTGTTATGTATTCATTCGCGCAAAGCTACAAATATGCATATTATTTTTAAGGTCAAAGGTGGGCACCTGTATGACTGCATCCATATAAGTCTGCAGAAAATTCACATATTTTACTCAAAAATGAAAATTCCTAGTGGCAGAGTGGTGCAGTGGTTAGCACTGTCACCTCACAGTGAGAAAGTCCAGTTCTAGCTGACTGTGGCCTTTCTTTGTGCATGCCCTCCCTGTGCCTGTGTGGGATTTCTCTGGGTACTCTGGCTTCCTCCCACAGTCCATGTGCCTGTTAGGTTAGTGAGCTGGAGCTCTGTTTTCCTGTGTTAGCCTTGTCACAGACTAGTGACCTGTCCAGCGTGTGTCCCACCTCTCACCTCAAGGATGGGATGGATTCCTTGTAGTCCCGCAGCTCTTAAAAGCCTTAAATTTCCCTTAACATGCAAACCACGAGAATGTGCATCGTTTTTCACATGGTCTGCATTCCAATTGCTGCCCAGGTGTTCTGTGTTTAAATGCAGACCATGCACTGTATCGACATCATCGCGATTAGAATTCAGAGCACACGGCTATAACAGTAGTGCAGAAACAGTGCAATGTAAATTATTTGAACATTACGGCTTTAAAATGTAGTGCACTATTATAGCGCTGAATATTTCAACTGTTGTAAAGTTCAAGTGAGGCAATTAAGCGCCATATTTTCCTGGATGATATATTGCTGGATAGAGATAATATATTCACCCCCCCCCCCCTTTTTTTTTTTTCCTGCTGAGTGTGAGGGGCCAAAGTAGTGGAAGGACAGACCACTTACCCAGGATTAAAGAAGCTCTGTGTGTCTTTACTGATATTGCTCTCTTTCACACACTAAGGCTTTATAGCATATTTTCACTCTTGCCCCACTCTCACTCTAATGATTCCAATCCTATCATCTTTCTCTCTCCGCTCCACCAAGGCCTTATACTGTCTCAGCTCAACAGTCTCTGCCTTCCTTTCAGTACACAATCTCCCTTTATCATCCTTAATGTTTTCCTTGCCTTTCCTCCCTTTTCTTTACTTCCTTTCTTCCTCCCCTCTTAATTTCTCTCCTCTCATCTCCCACCGTAGTCCCCTACTGCTCCCTTGCTTCCAGCTTGTCAGATAAAGGTGAAGATCTCCTTTAGAGTGCTTGCCTCTGCTTTTTTCCTTTTGGGGGATTTTTTTCTCATTTTTTCATCCCATCTCCTTACTATAGACTTTTCTTTTTGAGCTCTAGTGGTGGCATTTCTGATTGCACTGGAGTATGGAGGGAGATCTTTACAGTGAGTGACCTTTGTGGATTTCTAAAGCTCATTATTCCTCATTGGGCTCGGTTGTGGCGCTGTGGGGAGTGGCATAAGTCTAGTGACAGCTGCTGCTGAGCCAATGCACATCCTGGTGAATCTTTTTTCTTTCTTGTTTTTTCTCTCTCATCCTTTCTTCTCCACATTCCCTTTGCCTCTGACCTTTTTTTCAGGCATTTCACCAACATTTTCTCTGTTTCTTTTAACTTAACCCTTTCTGCGTACTGACTTTGATCTTTCCAGATTTTTTTTCTTGTAAGAAAGCACACCTGTAAGTGCATGAATGAACTGAACTGTTGAATTTTTTTTTTTTTTAACTTTTTAGTTTTGCAGGTAGAATTTTGAAAATGTGGATTTTTTTTACGAATTTACAGAAAAGGTTGTTGCAAGGCAAAGTTTTAGCTTCTTTTATAGTTTTTTATTCTCTCTATAGATTCCATGTGTGAATGAGGCCTGCAAAGCCCACAATATAGAGGAATGCATATTTCAGAGGCATCAATATTATGATTCTGCAACAGGCACAATAAACTTCAGCTAACATTTTCGTATGTGTTTCACTTTGGCAACAGTACTGATAAATTCCTTCTCAAAGTTACCATTATGTGATAGCTGAAAGATGGATCTATTAAATTGTATTTTATTGTTACAAAAGACGAGGGTTATGAAAGAGGGAATTGGTTAGAGGACAATGCCGCGCACTGTACCTAGTATGTTTCATCAGAACTAATTCATTTCTGTCACTGCCTTGACAATATATCATGCAGATGACAAAATTTCATTGGCAGAAGGAATCTAGTTCTGCTGGCAGGTAGAGTGTCAACAAGGAATATATGATGAATAACTAAATAACGAAATGTAAAATTGGTCCCCCAACTCCAACCAAGGAAGCAAATGATTTGTTAAGTCGCCAAATGTTTGTATGTTAGTTTATGTGTGATATATGATTGATCACGTAAAGTAAATGTGCATCACGGCTGTGATCAGCATATTTTTCGCTATCCTTCTTAACAGTACTGAATCATTGGTAGCCTTAAGAGGAAGATGTTATTCTCTGGAGAAAATATGCATACTATTATTATCCAGACACACATGCATTCAATACAAATGTCTTGAGCTGTCCCTCATGTCTTGTTTTTAATAGGTGCATCGATTTATTGAAACACGCACACATAAATGGAAATGGCGTAGATAAGGCAAAAACAGGGAATGCTAGGGAGTCATTATATTTTGCTATGAAAAATGGGAAATAGGTACAGTGAATTACTGAAACACGTGTAAGCATGTTTCAGTAAATCACATATAGTGGCTGTCCAGGTTTGCTTTTACTGCATTGGCAGTGTGTTTGGGATAATTGTCCTGATAAAAAAAAACAACAAAAGAAGCCACTGCCAGTCAGACACTTTCCCTGGTTCATTAAAATGACATAGCTTCCCTGTCTTTTTTAGATGGCTGTAGACACTGATGATTGGACAGACTTCCTGATTTCTTCCATATATACTGACAATGATTTTAACAAAAAATTCAGATTTGGATCCATCACTTCATAAGTCTTGCTGCCACTGATTTTCAATCCAGTTCTTGTGTAATATGGCATACCTCAGCCTTTTCTCCCTGATTCTCTTCCTTAAGAATGGCTTCTTGACAGCCATCCTTCCACTGAGACCATTTTTAACCTATTTCTTAAGCACATGACTTTCACATACTATTCATCTGCTGTTGTTGCATTTTTTTATGTCTGCCAGTTTCCTGAAAATCTTTTAAAGACAGACTGCATACAATGCCAAGATATGTCAAGTTTTAGCTCTTTTAGAAAGTGAAAAAAAAAAAGAAATACTATTTTATGCCTGTCAAACTGTGTTATCCATTTCACTTATCCTGAAGAAATGGGAACAAATTATATGTTTTTGACAGGGTGCTAGCAGGATGAAGGACCCAAATGCAGACTCCAAAACAGCTTTATTGCTGACACAAGGGAAAGAATACAAAACTATACTGGAACATGAATAACCTAGTAAATGAAAAGGCACACAAGAGAAACACACAGCCAGGTATGAGGGAGATCATGATGCTGGACAGAAGAAAGCCAAAGGGGTTAAATAAACAAGGAATGACGAAGGAACAGGAAACTCATGGGGAACACAGCTGGGGCAAAACAACACAACGAGACAGAGGACGCAAAGCTAACCATGACACATGACACAAGGTACCTTCAAAGTAAGAGAAGCAAAGCAAAACATGGTGCACACAGACAGGAGACTATCAAATTAAAACAGGAAGTAAAGGGAACACATGCACAGACACAGAGACATAAATGGGGAAACAGATAACATGAGAGGCAGGGGAACTCAGAATGAAACATGAGGGAAAAAAGACACAACAACTCACAACAAAGATAATCACATCAACATAGAAGGAGACACAGAGGGCAAAGACACCAGGGGGAACCTAATAATCAAAAGCTAAACAGAATAACCTATAGACATATAGAATAATTCCCCTTGATCACAAAGATTAACAAAAAAAGCCATCACTTGCAATACATAGGACAGCCAAGAAACTGACCAGTGCAGTATAGTCCACAGCAAGTCCACTCAATTTGTAACAATTTGTTCATTTTTAGTATTTAAATAGGGTTCATACACATTGGTTTATATACACATTTCCTAATACCAAAGTTATTACTATTTGGAGACAAAAAACAACAAGTGAACTAAATTGCGGGCGGCACGGTGACACGGTGGTTAGCACTGTTGCCTTATAAGTTAATTTCCATCATCAGGCCAGGGTCTTTATGTGTGGAGTTTGCATGTTCTCCCTGTGTTTGCGTGAGTTCTCCCCGGGTACTCTGGCTTCCTCCCACAGTCCAAAGACATGCAGTTAGTGGGGTTAGGGTTACTGGAAACACTAAATTGCCCATAGGTGTGAATACGAGTCAATGTGAGCGCGACTGGTTGTCTCTGTCTATGTGTTAGCCCTACTACAGACTGACGACATGTCAAGGGTGTACCCTGCCCTCACCCTAAGGCAGCTGGGATAGGCTTCAGTGCCCCCTGCGACCCTGAAAAGGATAAGCAGATGCGAATGGATGGATGGATGGATGAACCAAATTGTATCTGAAATGAAATGCAAGTTTTGAGTTTCTCCAATCATTTAAGTAAGTCATTAAGAATTCATTTCAAAGAGAAAAAAACATTAAAATGCTTCATATTGCTTGTACTTTGATATGGCTGAAATATTCATGCCAGGCCCAAGGCATAGCTCAGGGCCATTTTAGTAGAAAAAAAGATGTAGTTTGACATTCATCCACTAAATAAGTTTAATGTGCAATTAAAAAAAAAACCTTCTATTGTGTGTTTTACTGTGTACTAGTTAGGGTATATCTTAACGATGAAATAAAGTTTTTGTGATTGTGCAACAATATGCTAAACTACTCACAATCTTAATGAAATGATTTGTTTCTGGGCCCATTACTTAAATAGGCTGGGTTAGGCTCTTTGACATGAGACATTGTGTGATAGTTGAGCGTGTGTCACGAGCAGTGACAACACAGAAAGCTAGTAAGTCAAGGTAACGTATAGTGTAACTGCTTAACTATATGTCTATAGTAGTATACATGAAACCCTTTCAAGCTTGGAGATTATTCAATCAGAATGCAGATGGGCCGCAACACATGTAGGTGTTGAATGAATTAAAGCTACGTGCCAGTTTCATTTCTTTTGGCGGCAAACGACCTTGGTAAACATCCTATATATATTCAGTAATAAAAGTTCAAGAGAATTGTGTGAAGGCAAATCATATTTTCATTGTCAGCTGGGTATACTTAAATGAAATGATCAAGAGGCTAGTAATTCAAAGATCAGCTGGATGGCCGTGGAAGAGCATACATGAATAAATAATGCATGTTGTATTCAAAGGGTAAGTGCAGTCACTTTAGACACACACATGCTGCTGATTAAATTTTCACAGAGTTTGTACAGATACCGCTAAGATCCTTATTCCAGATGGTACGCACACAAGCTGATTTTGGTAACACCTTCACACAACACAGCACCTTTGCAGAAACAGCAACTCGCCTCTCTTGACATGCTTAGCAATTTCAGGCGTGTAACGACAGAAGCTGTAATTGCAAGTCACTGAAATTCATTAGCTAGTTTCCTTGCACACCAGCACAAAATCCATAGAGAAGTGCCCTTTTGGTGAGTATGCCTTCCCCCAGAGAATTACTTTAATGGATGAATATACGTGGATAGAGTTCACACAAAATGCCCATGCATATCTCGTCCTGTTGAAGTGAAATGACAGATTCTTGTCAGCGATCACTGCAATGAAGCTTCACCAGAGGACTAGATAAGATTGACATTCATAATAGTTTAACTCTTCTCCGAGCAAAAAAACAGGCACTTAACCTGTATCAAAATGTGGTGAAGTTAAAACACTCATTCATAGGTGTGATCAATATGCTGTAGAACCTTGTAGTAAGTAAGTAGTAATCTGATTGGTTTAAAATTGTTAAAAGCTTCCTGTATAGCTTTATAAATGCAATCTAAGCTTTGTGTTATTTATTGCATGTCAGTATCAACAGAACAGCAAACCAACAACCTCTGTTACAATCCTGAGATCACATTTCTCTACTTGATTTAAATTATTAACAGCAGGCAGCCTGTCATCCTGCTTCTTTACATGTAGTGTCATGAATATTATACCAATTACTATATCGATTTACTTCTGGCAAATCCAATTTGTTTCTCAAATTTGACCTTTAGTGCTGACTGTCTGTACTGTAATTTGCAATTAATCAAGCTGGTTTGTGTGACAAAGCATTTGTTGCCTTGGTAACAGCAAAGGCATATGTATGTAGGGTGTGTCCAAAGGAAATAAAGTCAGGCTGCCAGCTACTGTAAAAGAACAGAAGCATCCTTTAAAATATTCATCAGACCAACAGAGGAGATGCAGCCAGGTTTCATGGCATCATCATAGACAGCTGCACTCTTCATGTGACAACCAACGTAAGAATTTGAGAAGCCAAGCTGAGATTCATATGTAAAACTCAAAGGGAATTAGATTTTGTCTGCATGTGCCAGAATTTATATTATGGTTACCTGTCTGTCGCCACATGAAAAAAAAAAAAAAACCCTCCCCTGGATTGTGAAATGAGATCTCAGTGGATCCGCCTTGCTCTGGTGTATCCAGCAGATGCTCAATCGAACTCAGACTGGGGAGTTCGGTGGCCAGGTCAGCAGCCTGACGGATTTTGTCATGTTTCTCAAACCATTCCTGAGTAGTTATTGCAGTGTAGCAGGACATATTATTCTGGTAGGAAGTGCCATTGACAAAGGATGGTTGCACTGATCTGCAACACTGTGTACATGAGAGGTGCAGCACTGTCCAACACTCTTGATTTTGCTGCCAAAGATTTGCTTTGTTTTTTTAGTTTATCAGATCAGAGAAATGTTAACACTGACCATTAGAGAGCTGAACAAAAGGCATACAAAGAACTTTGGAATGTCCTTCAAGAAGCCTGGAGATCTATTTCCAAAGACCTGCCTAAGAGAGTTCAGACTGAATTCAGAAGAATTAAGGTTGTCATAGCAAATATCGACACTCAAGCTCAAAACTTATACAGACTGTATGCTGTATTTCCATTCATGTTTTCACATCTTTTGATAAACTAAGCCTATTTGCAAGGTTGCTATTAATGGCTCAAGACTCAAGACACAGTACTGTACATGTTATAGTAACATTTTCATGCTTTTCATTATCCCAGCAGAACATCAGATTGTTAAATATTATATTTTACTACTGGTGTCATGTCAGTGGTTTTGAAGTTGAGGTTCACTGGAAACTGATGTATTGCATGCAAGCTGTCGCATCAACTTTATATTAGTGTTTTTTATTGACAGCAAATATGTTGACAATAGATTCTGCATTTTCAATTCAATATCAATTCAGTTTTATTTATATAGCGCCAAATCACAACAACAGTCGCCTCAAGGCACTTTATATTGTACAGTAGATCGTACAATAATAGATACAGAGAAAAACCCAACAATCAAATGACCCCCTATCAGCAAGCACTTTGGCGACAGTGGGAAGGAAAAACTCCTTTTTAACAGGAAGAAACCTCCGGCAGAACCAGGCTCAGGGAGGGGTGGGGCCATCCCGGTTTGGGAGAGAAGGAAGACAGGATAAAGACATGCTGTGGAAGAGAGACAGAGATTAATAATAACAGGTGTAATTCAGTGCAGAGAGGTCTATTAACACATAGTGAGTGAGAAAGGTGACTGCAAAGGAAAAACTCAATGCATCATAGGAATCCCCGGCAGCCTACGTCTATTGCAACATAACTAAGGGAGGATTCAGGATCACCTGGTCCAGCCCTAACTATATGCTTTACCAAAATGGAAGGTTTTTAGAAATGACGGAAATATTTATTAGGCTTTCTTTTGGGTTTTGTTCAAAAACGAATGACTTCATAACATCACATATGCAGGACACCTTAAACTAGTTGTTTAATTAAGCAGCAAGGCAGAACAAAATCAGGGTGGTATCAAGACACAGGGACTAAACCCCAATTCAACCAGACCCAGAACTGATCCGGAATTAAAACAGGACTACAACAGTTCAAAATCAGGACTACTGAGGACTTAACCAAGACAGAACCAGAATCAAAACACTGAAAATCATCATAGACCTGCACTACACTTGTTTTTTAATTCTACCAAAGTACACTATTCAGATTCAGAAAAGTTTATATAACTATTTAGTCTTGTTGTGCAAACAAGCCTGCATAACTTAAGAAATATAGAATTTGAACAATAACAAACCTAAAAAGATACACTAGGTACAAAATACATGTTCTGATGAGTTTTGGCAAACAAATATTTGACTAACTGTAGCTTGCCTCCACCAGTGTATGAATGTGAGAGTGAATGAATAGTGGTATTGTAAAGCGCTTTGGGTGCCTTGAAAAGAGCTATATAAATCCAATCCAATCCATTATTATTATTATTATTATTAACATGTTTGTCTCACCTGCTCTTGTTCCATCTCTGTTATGTCCTCATTCTCCATCTCCCTCTCTGTTCCTCTCTCACTCATCTTTGTGCAGACAATCAAGCCAAACACCAACATCATCAAATATACAGTTGAAACCAGATATTTACATACAGATAAAAACACAAACACTTTTTTAATTGTAACATCAAATCAGACTAAATGTTTATTTTTTTTAAGATTGATAAATATAAAAAACATATTTGTTAAATTTAGGAGTAAAGAGAGAAATTGTCCGTATTTCTTAGACCCAAATTGTATTCAAAATTGAGCCACACTTATGGAGCTCCACAATTCTTTTCCTGGTGTTTTGGTTGATATCTCTTGATTTTCCCATGTCAAAGAAACAGGCTCTGTGTTTTGGGGGTGCCTTATATGCATCCACAGGTGTGCCACCAATTCACTCAAATGGACTCTTCTTGTCACGGTTCTGGGTCCGTTGGACCCAGTATTTTGAGTTTATTATATTTTGGTTTAATTCTGCTTCATGGATTGTTTTCTTATTCTCTTGTAGTGATGATGATGATGATTATTAGTTTCTTGTTTCTGTTTATCCGTGCTTAAGGATTTGTGGTTTCATGTATTGTTTGAGTTCCATGTATGTATTCCATGTTATTTTGTCTCTCAGTGTCGAGTCTGCGTTCTTGTTTAGTAATTCATGTTTCCTGTTTTATTGTGAAAGTCTTTGTCTTATGTTAGTGTGTGCAGCTTGGTTCCCCCCGTCTCGTTAGCTCTGATCTCTCCCAGCTGTGTCTCCCTTCTGTTGCCCATTCCCTCATTACTACCCTGTGTATTTAAGCCCTGTGTTTTCCTGTGCTTGGTGTCGTGTCGTACCCTCAGATCCTGCCTGTGTGTTCCAGTTAGTGGGTTCATGTTTGGTTTCTGTTTTGTTGGTGCCACCAATAAAGCTGTGGTTTTCAGTTATATTTCCGTCTCAGAGTCCTGCACTTGGATCCAGATCTCCACCTGCCCGCATACAGAGCCCTGACACTTCTAACCTATCAGAAGCTTCTTAAGCTCAGAATGGAATCGTCTGGAGTTTTCTTATCACTTAAAGACACAATAAACTTAGTGTATATGTACTAGAGATGGCACGATACCACTTTTTTACCGATATCATAAATTTGGATATCTGCCGATACCGATATGAATCCGATATAGTGTTTTTAATCAATAAAACTGTTTTTTTTAATATCTTGCTGCATTTTGTATAAGTTCATACTCAGGTTTAAATAAACAACAACACTAAAGCTATTCTGTTATACCTGTATGTAAAAAATACACTGCACCCAAAATATTTCATAGTTCAGCAATACTGATCAATCTAATTGTTGGGTCTGTCTAGCACAGGCCCACCGCTGGAACGAGACAATTTAAAAACACAGCAAAAGCATTGAACACCAAGTAGGCAAAGTTTTTCGTGTTACTCACGCATGAGAGAGACCTGCCTGGAGCCAAGTGTCGTTCCACCACTTGACCTCCTTCAGACTCTCAGCCAGGTTCCCCATAGCACTCCTTTTATTGTGGTACCATGAATATGCATAGGGTCATTAACATATAACATCTTACATAGGTGTGTGTGTGTGTGTGTGTGTGTGTGTGTGTGTGTGTGTGGGGTCAGAGTGTGACCCCATAAAGACTTCCCTAAACCTGCTGGTCTGGAAGACTAGCAGTTCATCTAAACAAAAGGCACTTAGCCTAAAACAGATATAGGTTATAGGTTAGGATATACGTTTATCCTACCATAAAACAATAAGAGAAGGTACGACCTCTCCCATGCTCCCAGAGTGCTCTGGAATGCACAAAGTTTACAGACTATTAAGGATCAAACCTCTACCAATCTAAAACTAATTATAAAACTAAGCATATATAAGTAGATATTTCTAAGCATAAATGACAATCAACAATACAAAACCTAACACTAATAAACTTAAACCTACTCCATCCTTCCTATTCTGGTATTTTACAGAGTACTTAGCAGAAATATTAAGCAACCTAACTAATAGGGTTGCAAACTCCCAGCAAAATAAAAAAATAGGGAACCACCCCCCACCCTCCACCTCATGATGCTTAATCGATGTAATCAACTTTAGTTTGATGCAGTGTGAAAAGAAATGCACAGAAATAAATTACTTTTCAAGAATAATTAAATAGATTCAACATCTTTCTTCAACAGAATTGCAGAATTCACATATGGTATCTTCCCAAAGGAAAAAGTAGTATAGCTTACTAGGGTATATTAGACTTAACAGTTACTATATACAGCAATGGACTTCTATACATTTTACATAAGATTAAAACTTTGGGTGTAAGATTCAGATAATTATTTATTAAAAGCTAGACATTTTAAATGAGACTAAGAAAGAAAAGTATAATAATAATAATAATAATAAACTTTATTTATAAAGCACACTTAAAAACCAAGGGTATGCCAAGGTGTTTAACAAGTAAGATAGAGAATAGGAGGAGGATAATAGAAATAGGACCAAAGGAAGTACTAAGTATGCAAGCAGATAACTGTCACTGATACATAGGAAAGCAACAGGTACAGAGCAAACAAGAATTTAAATGAGCATAAAAGTGCATGATATAAAATCATAAAAGAAATATTAACTAGAGGGAAAGGCAAGATTGAATAAGTGGGTTTTTAATCGTGATTTGAACAGTGCAATGGAATCAGATGCGCGGAGGTCGAGAAGAAGGGTATTCCACAGTACCGGGGCAGCCAGAGCAAATGCATGGTCACCCCGGGACTTCAGCCGAGATCTGGGTTAGGTCAGAAGTAGTTGAGTGGCAGATCTGAGTGTTCTAGCAGGAGTATGTGATTTGAGAAGTTCACTAAGATAACTTGGCGCTAATTTATTAATAGTTTTGAAAGTAAGGAGTAATATTTTAAATTGAATACAGTACTTTATGGACAGCCAATGCAAGCTAACTAGGACAGGAGTAATAGGGCAAAATTTCCTGGTACCAGTCAAGAGGCGGGCTGCTGCATTTTGGACTGTTTGCAGTCTAAGAAGAAGAGAAGAGGGAAGACCGTAGTACAAAGAGTTATAATAATCCAACCTGGAGGTCACAAAAGCGTGAATAAGCTTCTCCAGGTCCTCATGCGGAACATAATGCCTAGCCTTAGAGATAAGGCGCAGTTGGTGGAAGCTAGATCTCACTACAGCAGACACTTGCTTATCGAGTTTGAGCGAGCTATCCAGCAGTACACCCAAGTTACTGACATAGTCACAAGAAAAGTTAGCAAAGGAACCCAGGGCAGCACAGAGTTGGGCACGAGGGATTTTACTGTTGAACACCACAATCTCAGTCTTCTTATCATTTAAAACGAGGGAATTACTCAGGAACCATTCTTTGACCTCCCACATGCATTCTTGAAAGTAGTGCAGGGACACAGCAAGGTCGTCAGTAAGTTCAAAATAGATCTGTATGTCATCGGCATAACAGTGGAAGGCAATATTGTATTTTTCAAAGATTGCGCCTAGAGGGAGCAAATACAATGGAAAGAGAATAGGGCCTAAAACTGATCCTTGAGGCACACCACAACAGACTGGAGCAGGGAGGGAGAGGAGAAGGTGCCTAAGTTAACGGATAAGGATCTATCAGCGAGGTATGATTTAAACCAGTCGAGGACAGTGCCTCTAATACCCACAGTGTGCTCGAGTCTTAGTAATAAAATGTTATGGTCCACCATATCAAAGTATTGATAATAATAAATAGGTTTATTATTATCAAGCTTAAACGTGCTGCTGTTATTCAGCTGGTGGTTTCCTCTTTCTGGCGTGAAGTGGGCAATAAACAAGTGTTGTGGAAGTTTTCCATTAACTGAGAGCCATGTTAGACTCAGGGAGACTCTGCTGACCGTCTGCCCCGCGGTCATGCAGGCTCTCCACAAGCTTGGTTGTCTGTTCTTTGTGTGTTTTGATTATAGAATGTCAGCTACCGCTCACCACTCATCTGCAGGCTTTATTTAAATACCTTCTTCAGGAACAAAAGGTAGTACACAGCTGTTTCACACCTTAAGGTTCACACTCCCTTGCTACCTCCCAGAGTCCTCAAAGAGACAAAAGACTCTTCAATTCAATTCAATTTTATTTATATAGTGCCAAATCACAACAAAAGTCACCTCAAGGCGCTTCATAGATACAGAGAAAACCCCAACAATCATATGATCCCCTGTAAGCAAGCACTTTGGCGACAGTGGGAAGGAAAAACTCCCTTTTAACAGGAAGAAACCTCCGGCAGAACCAGGCTCAGGGAGGGGCGGCCATCTGCTGCGAACGGTTGGGGTGAGAGAAGGAAGACAGGATAAAAGACATGCTGTGGAAGCGAGACAGAGATTAATAACAGATATGATTCAATGCAGAGAGGTCTATTAACACATAGTGAGTGAGAAAGGTGACTGGAAGTTGCTTTCTTCCTGTGGAGTTGTTTGCTTTCCCCAACTTCCTTACTAGACCCCCACCATTTGTCTTACTGTATGAGTGTAAGACATGTTAAAATCCAGTAGCACAAAGGCATCATACAATAAAATAATGTGATTAATACATAAATAAAAGAAATTCCTATACACAAGCAAGAGAGACGGACTCACGACAGAAAAGCCAATCAGCTGATCATTAATCAGTTTCACGATTGAAGTAGCAGCAAGAAGAGGCAGTCGCTCCATATATCGGTTGTTAAGCTTAACGTGGGAATGCTTTACAAACATTCAGAGATGAACTTACACACTTGCTTTACTTCTCTCTGGGATCACTTCCTCGGAGATGAAATGCCGGTTTGGTAGCGAGGCTACAAATACACACAGCTGCTCTATCACGTGAACACACTGCTCCGACGTGCTACGGTTATGAGCCGAGTTACGTCGTGTTGCAAGTTTTGTGAGGTGCTTTTTTGATATTTAATGGATTGGATTACACTTTTTATTTCTCTCCGATATCCGATCCAGTAATTTATGTCAGTATCGGACCGATACTGTAATCGGTAATATCGGATCGGTCCATCTCTAGTTTTGGCTTCCTCTCATGGTCTTGATTACCTTGACCTGTGTCTTATTCCTTTCCTTTTTTTTCATCCCCTTATTAGTGCAGTAATCCTGCTGAGGTAATCCCCTCTTCCTCCTTGTCTTTGTGTCATGTGTTATGCTCCATCTTATGCTTCTTCCTTGTTCCTCAGGCATTGAGATTTTAGTTTAATCCCTTTGACTTAGTTTGTATTAGAGCTTTTTGTCAGGAATTAAAGGACCTCATCTGTACTCAGCAAGTCTTATGACACTTTGTCTTCCAGCCCTTCAAATATTCCAAGCTTATTTGCACACTTAACAAAAACAGCCAAATAATCTATATAATGTCATTAACACTAGAATGATTAGCCTTTTAACCTACCCTAGAGAACTTAGGTAAAAAGTCTCATACCCCCCCCCCCCCAAAAAAAAAAAAACAAAAAAACAAAAAAACAAAAAACAAAAAAACAAATTAATTAATTAATTAATTAATTAATAAAAACAGGTCACTTTGTTTACATTTCTTGCTATGTGCTTATGTTTTCAAGAGATGGAGAACATGGAAACATTTCACATACGGTATACACTGGAGATTTAGAGTCTTTAGGCTACTTGTGTTTTCTTTGGGCATACTAGTGTCTTTGTGTTCTGTGAACTGGCAGCACAGGCTGTGGATGAGAGAAAAATAAAGATTAGAAGGATTGGGACTTAGAAGGAAAACGGAAAAGGGTTTTGGAGTAAGGGCAAGGGAAGTAAACAAAGGAACACAGGAAACTGAAGAGAGAAAGAAGAAACAAGTGTGATGGAAAGAAGCAGGCGACAAGAGACACGAAGAAAGAAACAAAGACCGCCTGCATTTAAACACACGTGTCAGCAGGTCTTTATGTGCATACCTCTACAAATATCTATAATAAGGAGTCATTTTGAGATGCAGTATAATAAACAAAAATCACACGTTGTTATTACTGATTACATACAGTAGTTAGGTCCATTCATGGGGCTGTTTGGGTTGTACTCTCTGTGCCTCTCTCTTGTATGTATCTAACTCTGACAAATTGCCCTGTTTGGGCTTTTTTTCTGTGCAGCATATCTTATTTTATGCTGCACAATGTACAAGGAAAAAGAGAAACAGCCAAACAGTAAAAGGTAAGCCTCCAAGGAATCTATTGTATGAGAAGAAGTCTTGATTTAGTCTAAGGTTGCTTGGATATTACCCTTATTTAAGACAGATACAAACATTTAGTAAGCAGTTTTTGCTTATAGTTCTTTTTAATTTGCTAATAAAACTTACCTTTAGTGTTTCCCTTGAGCTCCAAAGAAATGTTTAGTTGAGTGACAGGACCTTTGATACCAGACAGGCAGGAAATGGAAGAAACCAACCGTGGACTGAAAGCAGGGGGCAAAAGATTGTGTTTTTTGGAAATGTGATTATATATAATAAAAAAATATAAAAACATCAATATTGGTAAATTAATCGTGGCCTGTAAAAAATTATTTGTTGGTTTATTCTATTATATTAGAGATTTGTGGGGATAGGTTAATTGGATAATCCAAATTGTCACTAGGTGTGAATGTGAGTGCGAATGGTTGTCTGTCCCTGTGTGTTGGCCCTGCGACAGACTGGCGACCTGTCCAGGGTGTACCCAGCCTCTCGCCCTATGACAGCTGGGATAGGCTCCCCTCGCGACCCTGAAAAGGATAAGCGGAAGCGAATGGATGGATAGTTTCCTTCACTGTTGTTGTTGCTGCATTTATTTAAAATACTAAATTAAAAAATACAAAAAAATCAACTTTACCTTATTGTGTCTGTGCCTTACTTGTTGCTGATATCGAGTATTAAATATGTGTTGTGTGTTGGCAGTGGCTTCCATTGACTTTAATTTGCAAGATGGTTTCATTTGGTGTGGGATGAGAGAAGCACATCTGCTGCAATTTAGGATCGCCAGTAAAACCTTCTAATTTATGTTCCTTTCAATGCATCTATCAATTATGTTTTTATTAGCAAACAAAATAAATTAGTTTCTTTACTTGTGCTGGTAAAATATGGCATGGCACGTGTAGAAAAAGACATTTCTTATAAAAAAAAAACCAATCTTGAGCATTGCTTGAAAGCTCAGCCTCATTCACTGCTGTTTGATGCTAACAGTATCGCAGATGTTGGCTCGTGAACTTTATCTGTCATGTTAGCTAATTTGTTTGAAAACAGACTGTGCCCAGATACACAGATGCAAGGACATGTCTGCGCGTTCTATATATGAAAACATTTCATAGGGAAGAGGACGAGTAAAAAGACGTTTTCGGGATTTAACTTCCTTCCTAATTTCCTCTGATTTTCTGTTTTATTTTCCGTCGCTTAAATCTGTCATTCTATTTCTCAAGCATAACTCAGGCATGCTGAGCAGTCACTGCCAGCATGGCTGCAGGCTCAACAATTCTCACTTTTGTCTTTTCAGTGTCTGAATAGAAATCAGATAGAATTGACTGTATCGGCTATAAACAAAGAGAATATTCAGTCAAATCTCCAACCCCCTAATGCTTGATAAAAGCAGAATTTGACGGGGCATTTGTTGAAAATAGCTGGATGGGAGCAGAATGAGAAGCAGTCGGAGAGGGGAAGAAACTAACAATGTAATTCAGATAGTTCAGGAAGGAACTACGAGATAAGGCAAGTTTAGGAGTGCAAAGAGACGGAGAGAAAGTGAAGGAAATAGCGGGAAAGATGCAAATGTCCTGCGTCGATAAGCAGGGAGACAATCTCAAGCGACATATGGAGCAGTGTGGAGAAGGAGCTCCTTCAGCATGGGCCTTATCTGCAAAAATACTCCTCTTCAGCCTGATTGAATGACTAATCTCCAGTTCTGACAGCATAACAAGACTAAAAGTACACAAAGACACAGAGCCTGAGGAGGTGGAAGAAGCTGGTCAGACGGGGAATACTGCAGGGCATTTATCTGACGGACAAAGGAAAAAATTGTCTATATATTTATATATACATGTGTGTGTGTGTGTACTGCAAACTGAAGAATTGCATAAATTACTTTGACAAACACATGCCGTTTAAAAAAAAAAAGGGGGGGGGGGGGCAGAAAACTCTGTGGATATAAATACACACAAGAAAATGAATAAAAAGCATAAAACAATGGTACATGGCTGGTTATGCATTTTCCTGAACATGGATAAGTGAACGTGACACTTGAGTCGTTTGTCATGCAAATTTCCCCAAGGAGCCTCACCTGCAGCATGCCTGAACTCTCCCTTACCCACCACTGCCCGCCACTGATTTTCTCATTTAGACCTCCACAAGTAATTAGAGTTCATTACGAGCATTCCTGATGCAATTATTTGGCTAATGGAACCTCATTAAAAACCTGCAGTCAACTTCCCCCATTGTTTTTTTCCTCCTGAAACGTCGTTCATACCTGTTATTTAGCAAGACCTTTACTACCACTGGTGGAAGAACAGAAAAGAAAAATGTAATAGCCCGATGGAAAGAAAACAAGATGTCACAATAGTCAAATGATGGAAATCAGAGCACCTGCCAACAGCTTTGAACTACAGTATACAATAACTAAGATCTGCTGTTTTGATTCCCTGACGACAAAGCTGACAACTTTCTGAAAAGCCCTCAGAGTGATATCTCCATATTATTCATAAAAGGAAGAAAAATCATCGTCTCACTGCTCTCACTGGAAATATTTATATTTAAAGGGAGAACTTGGGCAGTCTGTCTTACACATAAAGTTGAGTTGTCTGTAAAAACAAACTAGCCAACACATTTCAAAGGGCATGACTTTTACTTTATAGGTGACTCTCATTTAAAAGTTTCCCAAGGTTTTATTTACTTAGGAGTTACATTTCATAGAGTTTACTTTGTAAATTTACTCATACATCTAACTTTTTATTTATTGTTTATTGTAGACTGTACCATTTTTTATTCTTTATCTTGCTGCTGTAATACAACAATATCCCTGGGATCAACAAATCGACCTACTTACCTGCCTACAGACTAGAGGGTGCCAATCTACAAGTGACCAAATCAGTTGCAAGAGATTTTGGTACAGCATCATATACCTCTTTGCAACCACTTTTAACTTTCCTTAATCACTCGAATACAAATTTTGCCCTAGCTAGTAATGGTTGCCATCGGATCACTGAGTGTGGACTGTGCACACTTTTCACCCTCCATGGCTGATACCTTGGCCAGGGGCAGAAATTAGAGGGAGGATAATGAGGTTAAGCTCCAATTATTCTGCATTCTATGAAAAATAGCAGTGTCATCTCCAGTGTGTCACTGTAAATACATTTGTAATATTAAAAAATATTATTTATAGAAGGAAAACAATACGTTTGCAAGTTTTGAAAAAAGGGTCATCTTTTCACATAATCCAGAGTGGATTTACTAATACCTATTTTACCTCAAGCTAGTATAAACAATGGATGTGTTACATATTTCAAAGTAATGTATTACATGTAACAGACTGCACTAAGCTCGTGTCACATGAGTTCTTCGATTATCTGCAGGATGAACAAAGCTCCTGACTTCTATTTGTGTACGATGATGAGAAAAGTATTGGTCTATAGCATTTGAGGATCAGCAATATGGACCATGGGTCCCGTTAACAGAATAGTTTGTCACTAATGGAATTTTAACAATGATGGAAAACTTTCCAGACTGCCCATCTTTATGACAGATTATTATGTAATTCATATGCAACATTGTTAAGAACAGTACTAGCAGCCCACAGTATGGACTGTCTCTCACATAGCATAGCGTAGAACATGGTTTGTCAGGCAAAAGAATAACAAATGATATGGAAACGGGTTCCCAGAGGGTTAAAATCAGAGATAGAGATGTTCTGATGCATTTTAATGCATTGATTTTTACCATAGAGATGCGGCTCATATGCTCTAAAAACTGATGGAGTATTATAAAATCAATGCTGAGTTAAATGAGAATCCATGAGAATAATTTGAACATCATGTGAATCAACCAGTGATGTTCCTAATTTCGGTTGACTTTTACTTTTCTTTCTTCAACATGTAAATCAGCATTTGTAAAGGTGGGAGGTTCTTTGGTAACTTCATTTTTCATTGTGACAGTAGAGCAACGGTAATCAAATCAGACTGGATATGAATATTTTCTCTTTAGAAAAATCTCTGAATCACTGAAAAAGTTTAATGTGATCTTAAATATGGACATTAGTTTAGGTTTTATAAAAGGAAGGTTGTGGCTCAGTGCAAACTTCCTCTGGGGCAGGAAAGCCTATCTGTTGTCTTTGGAAGTGACTGCTAAAACAGAAGGCAAACACAAAGCAATGAACAAATAACCGCAGACCGAGAATAATGTTAAAGCTTAGCCTGTCCCAGCCAAACAGTCCAAAATTGGCTTTCAACAAAAGCAGTGACCAACAGTTCAGGCTTGTGTTGTAATTAATGTGTCATCCATTATGTGACAATGCATCCTGGCAATGTAAAAGTAATGTAAGAAGGTGTGTAGCAAATTACCTTCTACAGGTCAAAAGAAATAATGACTAATATCTTAGACATTACTTTCATTTTAATACGGGCCCCAAGTGCAAGTGCAGATGGTGATGGTAAAAACACCATCCCAGCTTGCACTGGCAGGTTTTTAGCAGCCATATTATGTCTGCTGTACCATATTCTGGCATTAATGTGTTGTAAGATGTCATCTTCAATGTGAAGGAGTTTAAAATGATCTGTAATGTGAGGTTCAACGAGCAAATACAGCAAAGGAGCCTGAAAATCACACACAAGTGCTGCAA
The DNA here is from genome assembly GCF_965226115.1 of Aulonocara stuartgranti. Classification (NCBI taxonomy): domain Eukaryota; kingdom Metazoa; phylum Chordata; class Actinopteri; order Cichliformes; family Cichlidae; genus Aulonocara; species Aulonocara stuartgranti. Next base: position 17,819,782 of record NC_138945.1, on the reverse strand, counting down.
ATCTCAAAACAATTTCAACAAATTTGTGTTTGATTTGTTCAAATCTGTTGAAATTCAAGCACTATGAAAGCGTGTTACCCTAAATATCCCACTTGAGACACAGTAATATGTTGCCTTGTGACCCTATGAAACAAGCACAACCTAATGAGAATATTACTGAAGTTAAACCAGGTCAGAAAACAGGCTGTTTGTAGAAACTAAATGTGAGTGATGCACAAGCTGGTACATGAGTATGATAAGAGAGTTTATTACTTTTTGAAAACATTGCCCATGGCGTGTTACTGAGGCCGCTGAATAGAAAATAAACCAAGTTCTTTAAACTACATAATTCAACTATAAAAACCAAGATGAGTGACATAAAGTTGTAAAGGACTGTGACTATGCGCTTACATCATGCTGCTCCCAGATCCCTGTGCACATGGGCAATGTTTCATCTGAGGCTTAAGCTATTCCCTGTTGAAAGATAAGGAGCAATGTGTTGATGCATGTTTATAAGCTTTGATTTAAGCATTTTCTCATTCAGGAGCATTGCTACAAAGCCAGCCATGCAAGACACGCTGGCTTGCTTTGATATGACCAGACATGAATCATGAAATGACTATTGATTTTTTTTTTGGAAAGGAGCGATGTTAAAAGAAGGCCTATTATGCAATCCATTAAGAGATGAAGGAAGCAAATATGTTTTAATCATTTTCTGCTACCATTGTCTTAAATGTATTTCAAGCAAATGCATGATAAATGTGATTGGTGAGGCAACCAAATCATCTAAATGCCCTATTGTCTTGTGTGTGTGCATGTGTGTGCAATGTGCATGCATTTAGTAAGGTTTTAGGCAAATTAAATTATGAGTCACTGTATGTATGTAGTGTTTGTAGACACTGTGTACAAACATAGCTCTGGATGAATACTGTACTTCCAATTTAATAACAGTTATCTTCTCTGCAAAAAAGAGCTGCAGAGACATACAGCAATTGGTTCTCTATGCAAAAGAAAGAACACAAACACATGCTAATTGTTTTTGATAGTGTAATATGGTGGTTAGTTACATGAAGGGTCTAAAGGGCCTAGAATTGTATTCATTTATGAACTAAATCAGTTTTATTCTTAACATCTTGATGCTAGGACTGTGGTTCTCTGATGGTATCACATCCTATGAGTTTGACTAGTGCTGTTAGTTTTTAAATTAGATTTTAAAACTCTCTTGTAAGCAGTGTGCTACCTTATTTCTGTCTCATTTCTGTGATGCTGTTATTGTTAATGTGATATAATCGTAACCAAAAGAAACTGAATTAATTTCTTTGTAGCATGGCAGAAAGTCTGTGGCCCAATTAAAGCTAGCTTCCTGCATATAAATACCAACCACTGATCTGACAGGTAATTTTTTGTAACTTTAAAAAAATATATATTTTCACAAGTCACAGTAGCATTTTAATCCACTTCCCAGAACATCCTGAAGAAAGAGATTACTAAACCAATGGACTCACTCAGTCACTGTATCAACAGCTTGTTGACAAGTTAAAGAAGTTGGTCATGCTTGCCGCTTGCCTCTATAACAGAGCTGTGAACAAACAACTTGTGTGCCACAGTAAGTCCTGACAGCGCTGGTAAACAAGTTTGGGGAATTCGTATGAATGTATTTAGAGTGTTGACATTTTGAGTAAAGAATGAAAAAAATAAAATCCTCAATAAAGCTATAAAGCTGTCTGCCTTTTCTTTTGCTTCCAGAAGCTGACCATTCAAAAAGAGAGTGGACTCATAGGGAGGAATGCCTTGAGGAGACTGTAAGTAAAATGGCCTATTATCATTTAAAGATATGCCAGTTGATCCCCAGGATAAAATTAAATGTATGGAAAAGTACACAATATGTCATGTTTAAACAAACAAGACTAATCCTTCTGGAAAATGTGACCTTTTTAGCAAAAATCCCAAAACAGCACTTGTACATATTCAAGCGGCGTTCAGACTTCTAGTGCCCATACAAATCATGACTCATGTCCTCTGGGAGCAAAGGAGAAAGTCTGATAGTGAGCAACAAGGAGTGATTATAACGTGCACAAAGTGCATCAAAGAAAGAATAAAGGAAATCAGAAAGACGGTGTACACTACAATACAGTAATCAGGCAACTGTTTACTTAATTCTGTTATCTTTGCCTGTGTTTCCTCTTTGTGTCTCTATCCATGGTGCTGAAACAGTACCCTTATTAGTCCATGGATATTTTCACCATGAGCTGTGTTTTACAGTTACATATACCCGTGTCCTTAAAATAGATTAGCTGAGGAATGGTGCACAATTAATTTAGTCTCTAATGTTGTACATACCTTTTTTTTTAAAAAATGTGTCCCATAATTGAAGATTCTGAAATGTTTATTTTTTTTTTATTTCAAATGATTATGTATCTGTATTCTGTCCATTTGCACTGATATCTTAGTAATGTGTGCACCATAGTTTAACTGGAAAACAGGATTTGAGCCATATGAACATATAAAAATATGTTCCTCCCTGATAACAGGAGGATAGAGCCTGCTGTGAGATGAATTCATTGACAGTAGCAATAGAGAGGGGGTACACTTGATAATGAGGCATTGCATTAGACAGCTAAAGGCACGGCGCACTTTAAAATGAGTGAGAGAAGTGTGAGAAGAAGAGGGTAGAGGAGTATAAGATAGAACATGACAAGACTGTTGGATCTACACTTATTCTCTCCAGCTGAGCTGTAGCTTGATCGCAGCACTGGGACTAATTTCTTGGCAGTTTTAAAGGAGTCTGCCTTTGTAGGCGGGCGAAGGTTTAGATGGAATAACTTGAACATATTTCCCACAAGTCCCTGAGTTTGAGAATTGGGACAGTGTGGATTGCTAATTGAGTCAATTATAAGGGTATGTGTGAAGGACAGCTAAAAGCTCATGTTTTACATGTCAGTTCACAACACATCAGAGAGGCAACTTTCTTATGTGTGTATGTCCACAGAAGAACTATGTGGGTGCAAAATTGTAAAGTTACCACTTCCTAAACCCCAGAAACCATTTACATACAATACAATAAACCCCATGCTTGTAACTCTCGTCATCCTTTTAGACAAGCTTTTCAGTAGTTGATGCTTTTTGCAATGTAGCACACGCTGCTCCTATAGCTTCAGCAGCAATTTCAGAAAATATCAGCCTTTCTGAAATTTCTGAGGGCTACCAGCCTCTCACAGAGGTTTGAGATGAGAGATGCTTTCCTTGTGCCTACAGGGAACCCTAAAACACACACTAATGGATTATAATGAGCTTAATTTGCTCTAGGATGAGTGATAAGGCTGTGAGAGCACCGAGGCATATCTTAAGCTTCCATTTTCCCCATATTTAATACGGGGGAAGTGAAGACAGAGGAAAGAGGCATTACGATAAAGTCAAGTAGGCAGAAGAGATAACAAACATGATTACATTATGAAAATCCACTTGTGCTTTCATATCACCTGAAAAAAGCACACTATATATAGCCAGTCTGTGTTAGGACTGAGCAGCCGGTGAAGTTACAATTTCTAATAAGAAGAATGAGGGCCAGTCGTTTGTTTTGATGCATGCGGGCTATTATAGCATTATTATACATCACTAGAGAAGGCACTCTGGCTGAATCACAAAACCGCAAGACCCTGCACTGGAGTTTTTACAAGGGAAATTAAACTCACTTGTTAAAAGGTAAATAGACATTTTTGTTGTCACTGTGCAGCATGATAGTGGGTGTGCAACCAGCTGGTTTTACCTGGCGCTTTTGTGGGGTTTTTTCTCTTTTTTTTATCATCTGGCTCCAAGTAAGAACGAACTGTTATCTCTGTGGGTTCACGGACCATAATCCCCTTTTCAGTATTCTGTTTGAGCTTTTGGAGCATGATTAGATATGGCAAACGTGTTGATCTGCGAATGCCGAACAGCTCAAATGGAATAGAATGATAAAATACGGTTGGTTTGCCTTTGTAATGGCTTACTAAAGTACAGAACAGATACAAGGAAATGGGCTCAGAGTGGCTCACGCATAATTTGAGCGAGTCACCTGTAGCTGGTTGGGAACATGTGGATCAGACCTCGGCATCGCCGTCCTCTCAATCCCCTTGAAGATATCATTTTTCTCAGTCTTCGTCTTCATATTTATATGCAGAGACATACCTACAATCACAAGATGCTTCAACAGTGTCAGCTTTGAAGTGGGCAAACACAATGTGCTTTTCTGGTCTAATTAATGCACCAATTAAGAAAAAGGAAAACTGGCTTCCCAAGGGCAGCTTTCCCATGCTTTACTAATTAAATCTGGGAAACATGAGTGATATGCTTCCTGATCAGATGTGACACCTTGTTTCTTGGTGCAGATAGCTACACTAGGTACACCCAGCCACCCCACCGCACGGAGACACACACACACACACTCACACACACAAAAACAGGTACTGCGATGTTTAGCATTTTGTAGTTTGCACTATTGAAAATGAAGCAAATTGCTACACGGGACCAAACTAAAGTCAGTATTTAAGTTGGAATCAGATAATATAATTCACATAATACATTCTCTGCGAATTTGACAGTGCACAGAGACCAACTCTGGAAAGTTTTGATGGACACTACATGCAACAGAAAATATGAGGTCGGTCAAATTTGGTTTTCCAATACTTTAAGCACAAACAAAATTCAATTCTCCTCAAGTAGCAGCAGAAGTCTGAGAAGTTACTATTTCAAGCACTGCTAGGGAAGAATTTCTGTGCTTTGACTGACACGTTATTCATTATTTCATACCAAGAACTGGCATTAACTAAAATAAACTTTTATTCAATTTACTTTACAGAGTCTTGGCTCAATTTATTACTATATGCATAACTTCCCCTTTAAACTACAAGTGTAAAATAAGCTTGAGGTAAGCCGGCACCCGTTATTGTTGTATTCACTTTACACAAACATTAAGAAGTAAATGATAAACTTATTGTGCTGCCGTGTCCGTTGAAGCAAAAAAGGAAAAGAAAGGAAGAAATTAAAAAGTTCTCGTCACAGGAGGGCAAGTAAGGCCAGCTTTTCAGAGTAAAGACAATCTGATTTAAATGCTAAAGTTAACTCATTAATCACAATTTAAATGCAGCTCACTATAAACATGTTCTGGATTTCTGGCAGACTGAAATGTAACCTCTATTAGGCATGCCTGAGCTTTACTGGGTGGAAATAAACTCCAAAGAAGCATTAAAAAGTGTGAAAGCATTAAATAACATTCATTCTACAATTGTTATGAAGTGCTGTTGGAATTTTTAGTAGCTAAAGATTGTTTTCTACTTACTTGAAATTAGTTGCCAAAAAGAAAAAGAAAGAGCAAGGCTACCATGGCAGGACCCTGCAGTTGTCTGTGCCCTATTTCAGTGTTAGGGAGTAACGGAATACATGTACCGCCGTTACGTATTTAAAATACAAAATATGAGTAACTGTATTCCGTTACAGTTACCGTTTAAAAAGGTGGTATTCAGAATACAGTTACTTTGTTGAAATAAATGGATTACACTGCGGTACTTTCCTGTTTCATTTTGTCGCGGGTCAGGACTGTTTGGGTTTTGTTTGACAGCTACGTTCTGTTGTTCCAGGCGGCAGCGTTATGGTTGCCATGGTTACAGGGCGACGCTCTCTCTCTCTCTCTGCGACTGTGTGTTTCCTGGGTGAGAGAGCGCCTTTTCGTTGTTGTTGTGCTAAGCTAACAGGCAGAATGCTACAAGCATAGCTCTAAAGAATGTAGCATCATGGGCAGTGTAGTCCGTGTTGCAGGGAGAATGGACTGCCATACACGTTATGGGTCTGTGAGCGAGGAGGGAGAAAAAGGCGAGTGGAAAGGTACGAGTTGTCATCGAGGAAAAACGGGAGCTGGAAGCATGTAAATATAATAATAACCACTTCAGCCAAGAAGAGTGCCTGACGAGCCCAGTTGTAAGTACGCTATTAAGACTCGACTGTACACCGTGTTCGTGTTTTCCTCCGAAACAATAAGTTCCGTTGGAGCAGCCTTTCAACGCCTCTCTCTGGCTCTCGCAAGAAAAGTTGACCCACACAACAAAGTAAAGCTAGTTTTCGGCTATGAGCCGACAGCGACCCCGCCGTATTAGTCAGAGGTCCCTTTACTACAGCTCGGAGTCGCGAACCTTCAGTAATAGTAATAAATCACATGGCAATAGTACATTCACGTTGTTGTAAAAAGCATGATAATATATTAAGTAATCCAAAGTATTCAGAATACGTTACTGTCATTGAGTAACGTAACGGAATACGTTACAGAATACATTTTGGGGCATGTAATCTGTATTCTGTAATGGAATACATTTTAAAAGTAACCTTCCCAACACTGCCCTATTTAAATCGAATCCTTCTCATTGCAATTTATTTCAATCTATAGCTTTTACATTGTATCAGAGATTAAAAGAAATGCAATTTTGATCTTTTGTTATAAATTACTTGGCTGAATTCTTTATCGCCTGGTCGTTATTTTACAATTTTTTGACAAAAAGAACGACATCTAAACTTCGACAAGCGTAACAAAGAGATAATTTCAGAGGTTATCTGTCAGAAACTTGATCAAGGCGCTGCAGCTGTGATTCATTTTGCATTCAACAAACCTGAAGCTGACAAATAGAATTAATTGCTTATTGACAAGTTTTGCCCTTCCTTTCCTTTTCCTGGTTTCCATCTCTCTCTCTTTTACAAGCTTCTTTATTTCATTCATTATTATTCTCTCTTGGCAAGAAAATTAACAAATCTTTTCAGAGTGTCAGTGGCAACCTGGTGTATTTATAAATGCAGCACTGTGGAAGTATAGGAAGAACAATGAATATTTAATGGCTTTGTTCTTGTCCTCACCTTTCCTCCTGTTGATCCATCCTCTCCCAGCTCAAAAAACCCTACACAAAGCCAGCAGTTTGTTTATTCTAGGTCTTCAGCAACTGACCGCAAACAATATTGGGTATCACTGGCCCATGACTATCATATATTGCTCATTTTAAACAGTTTCTTTTTAGTGATGACATTTTTACTTTTACTTTTTCACCTGGTTCTACCTGTGCAACAAGGTCTTACAACTGTATCAGGTGATCAGTTTTGTTTATTTGCATTACATTTGCATTTGAACACATACATTTCTCCAGAAAAGTCAAAGCCACAGTCTCCAAACCACACATTGTAGCCGGTCTCCCTGCCAACTTGTAAACCTTCGCTTTCACTCTTGCTGCTGTCCTTTGGTCACAAATAACCCCTGGCACTTGTCTCCACCCACTTCACTCTCCCTTTGCTCTCTTCTTCTCCTCTCTTGTGCACTCTGTGTTGCTTTGGATGGCAGACCCCAGGAATTTAAGCTCATCCATCCACTGCTCCTTGCAGCTTCACTGTTACACCTGTCTCCCTCTCATTTACACATATATTCTGTCGTGCTTCTACTTACTTTTATTCCTCTCCTTTCCAGGGTGTACCTACACCTCTACAGGATCTCGTCCACCTGCTCCGAATTCGCTAAAGATCATAATGTCATCTGCAAACATTACAGTCCATGGAGATTCCTCCCTGACCTCATCTGTCAACCTGCTCATCTGATCTCATCCCCTGATCTAATACCAACCCCACCTTGAAACTACATAGCCACAAATGAAAAATAATTCTGCAGATCAGAATTGCCCTTATATGTTAGTGTTTTGCAGCTACATATTCGTACTTGTAAATTGGAGCATGGAAACTTTTCAAAGAATAACAGTTTTCTCAGAAGTCTGTCTCAACCTTGCTCAACCTTCCTTTTCAAGACAGTGTCACTCTGCACCAGGTCTGTGCTTTTGATTGTTAAGAAAATAATTAATTTCTTCAACACAAGGTCTAGACTGGAGAGTCTAATTACAGGAATGGGCAACATTTGGTACGCTGAAATCATCTGTTAGGTGAATAGAATATCCACATTTATTGGATTTGACTGCTGGAACATATAAAATCATCATTTTATATCTTAGCAAATTTTGATGAACAGCAAGCCACCTTTTGTTGCCAAAATATTTGATTGCTCCTTAAAAGAAAAATGTTTTGTTATTATCTTCAAATGCTGCCTATTTTGCAGGAAGGTGTCCTTTCATGTATTGCATTCTTATCCTGACCTTAACTTCCCAATGTGAGGTCCTTTTGATTTGTTATCCTGCATTTTAAATTTGGATTTGTGTGTTAACTCTAATTAACACTTCACTTCAGTCTTGAAATATTTATATTTCATTATAAAGCAAAAGCAGAATAAAAATAAGACACCATTAACATTACTACACTATTACACATTATACTGATACTAACTAGTTGATGAAGTAAGCAGCAGGTTGGGTCTGATGAAGTCATGTCTTACAAATGTGCAGATGAAGAGCTGGTTCAGAAAAAATACAGACAGTGAGTCCAAGGGCTGTTTACGTAGTCAGCCTTCACAGCTCAGTTAGTCACTGTGAAGGGCAGTCTCACCCCCAACTCCTGAAAGATTTGCACTTGATTAGCACTCGATAATACTTCAGCATCCTGTCTGAGCACAATAAGCAGCCCAGTAGTTTCTGTTTGGGATAGATACCACAACAGTGTAGCTAATTGTTCCCTACTGGTGTTGTCACTGCTGTGGGACTTTTCATCATGGTAGAAATTATATTACAAGCTTGTTGCAGCTTAGCAGGTGGGAGACATTTGCCCTCTTACATATGGTTGACACTTTATAACTACACTGTCTCTGCATGTGGACCTTAATTGACTCAATTGACTCAAGCTTTAAGGTTATTGTGTACTGTGAGATTTGGTATAATCAATCACATGAGGCCTTACAGTGTAATCAGTAAGCACTTTTAACCACCAAATCAATTTGCACAAGATACACAAGATGCTGCTTCAGATCATTCTGATTGCCATTATTGTATTTACGTGATAGTGTAACATTTGGCATACAAAAAGGTGAATATATTGTCTTCTCAGCTGAAGCAATGCCCAACAGTCTGCAGATCTCTTTGAGTTGTTTTTTCTGTTATCTTCATGTTTTTTGTAAGTGTACGGCAAGGCGCTCAGTGAGAAAGCTGACTATAAAAGAAGCAGTCGAAATTTTGAAAATAAATGTATGAAGGTGCCGCCACTAAAATGTATTTGCCTCTGTCCCCACTGTACCGATAGCTGCTGTTTATATTTACTCTGTGTTCTCAGTCTCATGTTTTTTTTCCCGCCTTATGCACATCTGAGCCTGGACTCCTATAGTATACACATGCAATGAAGAGCCCTGAGCCAGAGAATGCTCCTTTTGAGGGTTAGCATTTCAAACTACTTCATTCCTTACTAAAAACAACTCAGGTGTGTCAGGACTTAATTTTTTTTTGCCTGCAATATTGTTTTTCCTGTAGGATAATAGTGACAAAAAGGGAATTTGGTTCTGTGCTAGAGTGCGCCCCTTATAGCTGTTTGTGCTCACATCAGTTACGCTCACATGGCTCCATCTACCTTTGGTTGGTTTGCCATGTGTATGAATTTGAAAAAGGTTTTAGCCCGCAGAGAGTCTGAGCCCATAATGTGTCTATAATCCTGAAATGTTGCTTCTAGAAGTGTTCTTTCAGCATCAAGATGGAAAATATGCTCTCCTTGGTCCAGTAATTGCAGTTATAGACTGCGTCCCCTATCGTCTTTGGGAGAAAGACTTTCTTTTCCTTATCCCTGTGAGATGGAAAGCATGAGGTGACTTTAACCAACAGTCACAGTCGCTTTCATAGATAGATAGATAGATAGATAGATAGATAGATAGATAGATAGATAGATAGCATTTATGAATCCACAAAAACAGAGAGAATTTCATTCTTCAGCAAAGACTTTAAATTCTTTAAACGGTGTTGTGGGGTTTAGAGTGTAGTTAAGAGTGAAAGCAGTGACCCTGGGCTTTGGCTGAACCTACATAGGATGAATTTTTAAAAAATAATACTGTGTCACTACATCAATTCTAGTGACTGTTCAGAGTCTCAGCAGCCTGGCTCATTCCCTTGCAGCAATTTATCCTTGTCACATCTGCCTGTGAGTTCTTCATCATATAGACTCTTGATCATCTTCCTCTGCGTTTATTGTAGTAGATAATATCTGACAATTTATGGTAACAATATAGTATTAATTAGCTTGCCAGAAAGGTTAGGGTATTTTCTATAGAAATCATGTGTGGATTATATTTCTAGTCTCATGGAGAAGAGAAGCATCCTTTGTCAGTAACATTTACATTTCTGCATGAAAGAAGTATTATAAAGAATAGATAGTAATAATAATAATGTATGTTTATTGGATAGAAAGTTCATTATATCACAGTATCGATCTCCTGGTCATCCTTTGGTATGGTCCTCCTGAAAAATCTTCTGGCTGTCTTCTGAAGCAGCTGAGATCTCCTGGCTGCCCTTTAGACTACTTCTGCCTGAGGCACGAAGTCTCCTGCTCTGCTGCTCTCCAGTCCCTAGGCTGCCTGCTCGAGGTCTCCTGCTCACCTCACCTTCAGTCCTAGAGCTTTGCAGTGCGCCTCAGTGCTCCTGCACTGCTCGTTTTCATTACTCATTTCAGCAGCATGGTGTGTTTCCTGACTCCCTAATAGATCCCTCAGTAATCATTACTAACCAACTGTTTCCACCTGCTCCCTGCCCGTTGATCGAGTGTGCCATGTTGTCTTTGTACTTTTGTACTTGTTATGGACATGTTCATGTTCGTGGCTGTTTTGTTAATTTGCTTTCACATATCCAAACCTGCACCTGTCTGCAAACCTGACAGTCAATCTCTAAGCTTTTGTCATAGTCATCATTTTCACAATTCATGTCATTTCACTGCACCTACTTACCTGTTTGTCACCGTCTGAGACCATGACTCTGAGGCCTTCACCCATACCTAAACACTTACAGCTCTACACAGCAGCTTTATTATTCTATTCCCTTTGTTATTTGTGTACAAAACCAGAGTGGAACACACTTAACTCATAAAAATAAAATGAAACTAAAATATAAAGAGGCAGCATGTACTGAAGCATGTGATTAGTCTGATAATCTTTATAGCTCAAGATATATCCAGCAACAAGCAGAGAACAGTATGTCATTAGTGTAGCTCTATAACAAAAAATCAAAAAGGGAGGACTATGGAAATATGTTTGTTTGTGATAAGAATGTGATTTGTGTGGTCCCCATGACTGGACAATTACAAAATATAGTAAATAAACTCAGCCAGGAAGCCAGGAAGGTGAATTGATAAAAAATAATAATCAGGCTGACTGAATTAATAGAAACAATATTGATAGCACATTGTTAACACATCAGGAGAGAGGACTTTAATCACAAGTTATTTGTACCCTGTTCTTTTGGTGTTTTAGCTCTATTCTTTTAGTTAGAATTGCAATAGTGTTAGGTAAAGAACAAATATAGACTCGCTTAAAATCCTTAAAATCCAAATTCTCCCTTAATTAAAAAAACTGATGAATTAGAGATTTTAAATGGACCATATGAGGTAGATAAAATGTATAGAGCAAAGCACAAGGATAAGGTTAAATACGGATTAGTGTTTTAAGTGGTTAGCGACTAGAATAGAAAAGCACTAAATAATTATGAATGCACTTAAAATCTGTTTCCATCTTCCATTAATTCTGACACTGTTTTAAGAGAACAGGTTGGTTTTTAGGATGTAATTTATTTTTTTTTTTTTTACATTTCCATCTCTTATTGCAGACAATACATATTCCAGAGCAGACACGACACCACGTCAGTGTAGGAACTAAACCCCTTTTGTGACACAGAAAACATCGTTTTAAGCCTAAATTAACTTTGCTTTTCGCTACAGGCTCATACTATTATCAGAGGTGCGCTGAAAACAGTCGACTTTTGAAGTAGATGCAGTGTCTGTCTGCTGTGTGATTGGAAAATAAGACTGTGCAAGATGTGGAACAAGCAGTGACACAACATGTGGACAGGGACTTGCTCACACTAATTAGCATGCAAAACAAAAGAGATGCAACTCAGCAACTATGGCACCAATAATCTATGAGAAGACAACAAACAATGTGGTGCAAGCTAAAGGGTATCTTTGCTGGAACATACACATGAAAAAGGTATGTTAGTTTGTATATTTGAATGATTATTTATGGCTGTTGACATTATTTTTCGCTGGAGATGCCCCCCAGAAAACAGTAGGGTATTTAATGCTCTGGAAAAATGACTATCAGCAATTTAATGTTTTTCCAATCAAAGGAACTGATTTAATTGGAAACCGAAAACATTTGCACATCTAACAATGAGTATCTGAGGAAGTAATGCATGAGAAGAGAAAACTAGAGTTTATCATGTTAATTGTAACTAGTTCATCTGTGAGGCCATATTAGCATCTGCTGAGAAGAAAGGACTGATGTATGTAAGACAGCTATATCTTTGCTGTCATGGAAACATAAATACATTTTTCAACAGACAGTGGTGGTGAATGGTTAAGAACAAAGGCTGACAGTGTTCCCACATGGCATACTAATATATTCTGGGTAAAAGTGTGGTTCTCTCCTCGTTAATAGCCTCCTGGTCTGACAGATGTGTAGGGGTGGCTGCCATTCACCCTGCGTAATAATCCAAAGTGTGCATTTAAGCAACCCATTTTCAACCAGACTGCCTGCAAAAAATACACAAAAACAAAGTACATTTTTTTTAAGACTAATGCACTTTGATACAGCCACAGAAAACATGCTTGATGTCTTTTTCACAGAGCAAAATTATCGTGTTAGGGCATTTATTTTTGTCTTATGATCAGAAAACAACTTTCAAATGTCTGTGGCTGTTATGTTTCATTTTTGGTGACATGTAATGATTCAGATATAGAAGTTGAAATGATGAAAATGAAACAGTTTTCGGACATGCATCATAAAAAAATCTAAATTCTTGGATTATATTGTGATTATTTTTTCAAAATGTCAGGGTAATCTAACCATTAGCTACTGCAATATATTTATTCTGGACCGCCATCCCATAGCTGACACAAACACTCTCCTCTCTAGTACCACACATCTGTCCTGCAAGGTTCAAATTCCAATGTTGAACAAGTAATTGGGTATGTGTGCATGTCTTACCCAGCAAAAGATGACAACTATTGTTTCACTGTCACAAAGGTAGCTGTTTAGTACCTTGTTCAGTATATACAAAATACAGTATTTGCATCTGCTAGCTAACTAGCATTCCTCAAGTACGTTTTAGTGGTGAGGGTGTCTATAATAGTAGTTAATACTAAGGAGGACAATAAAAAGGAGCATCATTTTCATTAAGTGATTGATTGATTCTCTAATTTAGTATTACCCTATTGTATTAGAAATGTGACGTTACATAAATGCCATTGCAGTACTGAGCGTTCAGTGATTTCTTTCCACTACTTCAGTACCACTTCACAATACAAAGACCTTAAGAATCTAGTTCACAAGCCCACAAACCCCATTTCTTCTGAGGTTCTGAAATCAATACAGTATCAAAATTGAACATACTTTTTGTTTAAACAAACAACAAGTATGTACAACATCTTATAGGTCCCTTGCTGACCATGTGCATGTGAGCTCTGTGATTTCATAGCTGATTTCTAAGTAGCACAGAGGTGCTTTGCTGTTTTCAGAGCCCCGAGGCATTACAGTGGAATAATCTTTGCAGACCACCTGAAATGTGAAGAGAAAATAGGCAGTGGAGCTAAAGAATATGAGTGCTTCTATGATTCAGTTGTTGGATAAATGTAACAGTTACAGTACATATAGCTGGAGTCAAAGTAGTGTCAAAAATTAAAGACAACAAAATTGCAGCCAGTAAGCAGCACTTCCAACTAGATTTGACAAAAAAAAAACCCAAACACTTATATACAGTTTTCCATATGTTTAAAAGTGTCCTTTTAAGTAAGGTATCTCCTAAGTCTAAAAGTCGTTGCGACACCAGTGCCTTAATCTTTTTAGCAGGATAAGTCAAACATGACATAAGTTCCCCCAGAATAACAGAAAGTAACAAAATAACAGAAACCAGCTTTATATAAGAGGATCACGGCTGACTCTGAGAATGACCAAAAATAAAACAATTTATATACGGTCGGAGGAAAGGCAAATATGTTTGGATACAGCGCAGAGGTCAGAATGATGATCATTTCATCTACTGTGGAAAACAGTAATCTTTCTAAATAAATTGCTGATTTGCCTTTGAAGCATTTTTAGCAATTTTGTAAATGTTTTAGATATTGGTGTGTGTGTGTGTGTGTGTGTGTGTGTGGTACAGTATGTAAGTACATACTGCTAACTGGTTTAAGCACTCTAAAGACAAATAGATGCACTCTGCTACTCCACTGAATTCTTTGTTGTTTCTTTGAGATTTGTAAAATAAACTAACTAGGGGCGTAAGGTCAGAGCTTCTACTAGAGGGTTATGAGGAATTTATTGATGATTCACACTAAAAGCAGTAAGACCCAGAAAGTTTCCAGTGCAAAAAGAGACAGATAAATCAAGCAAGTAAGCAAGGTTATGAGAAAAGAGTGAGTACTGCTCTTGCCTTCTAAAACGCTCTTATTACCAATGCCCTCTTTATAATCACGTCCTCCCACAAGAATGGTGCAGCAGGAACCATTTTAAGCATAATATTTAATCGGATAAAAGAGACGGAAACGAGTTCTGAGGGTAAATGGCCTGTATTTTGTATAGCGCTTTTATTAGTCCCGCCTAGGGACCCCAAAGCGCTTTACACACCCAGTCATCCACCCATTCACACACTGGTGGAGGCAAACTACAGTTGTAGCCACAGCTGTCCTGGGACAGACTGACAGAAGCGAGGCTGCCATATCGTGCCATTGGCCCTTCTGGCCAACACCAGTAGGCGGCAGGTGAAGTGTCTTGCACAAGGACACAACGACCGAGACTGTCCGAGCCGGGGCTCGAACCGGCAACCTTCCGATTACAAGGTGAACTCCCAACTCTTGAGCCACAATCACCACGAGGGTGAGGGTGGCTGGCCTTCCTTTAGAGATAGTGTGAGGAGTTCAGCCATCAGGAGGGGCTCAGACTAGAGCTGCTACTCCTCCAGATCAAAAGGAGCCAGCTGAGGTGGTTTGGGCATCCTGCAAAGATGCCTCCTGGGTGTCTCCTGGGTGAGGTGTTCCAGGAATGTCCAACTGGGGGGAGGTCCCGGGGCAGACCCAGGACACACTGGAGAGATTATATCTCTCAGCTGGCCTGGGTGCTTTGGTGTTCCCCCGGACAAGCTGGAGAAGGTGACCGGGAAGAGTCAGGTTTGGGCTTCTCTGCCTCGGATGCTGCCCTCACATCGGACATTTAACAGACCTATTACCATGAAGTATTGATCTTAGTATTATGTTTGAATATGAAATTGCGACTGATCATCAGCCCATGCCCGAGCCTGGTTCTGCCAGAGGTTTCTTCCTGTCAGAAGAGAGTTTTTTATTCCCACTGTCTGCAGAGATGGACATAAAGTGAATAGTTTTCCTGTTCTCCATTTAAAGTGAGACCATATATGATTTGTTGAAAAGCACCCACTGCTATTACAAGGTATAACTGTCAGCTGTTAGTTATTTTAAAGGCATTTTTCTGTGGTCAGCAAACATGCTCATTATTGTCAGTTTGTACACATCTCTCTAAAGTTTGCTAACAGCAGCCACATTGCTACTGACCTTACAAAGAAAGGCTGCAATGTTACAATATTTTGAGTGCACTTATATGAGCTAGGGTGTGTTTTAAAACTCATGAATTCAACTGTTCATCTGTGGGAGGAAGGCAGTTTTTGAGTTGTAAAACTGCTCAAACAAGGCCAGTGGTGGTAAATTGGTAAATTGTAGTGAATGGAACAAAACTGTTCATTGTGGAGACACACAAAGATATTAGATTCATGGTTGAAGGATATTCTGTCATAAGTGAAAGCGTTTCATCTAGTCAAAAGGAGAGAAAGGATTAAATAAGTTGTGTTGAGTGAGTGAAAAAGTGGGAGGAATTGTACATATAACGTTTCATTGTTACTAATTCACTGGATTGATAGCTCTTAACAAGTAAGCACAAATGTTGATAACATTAAATTGTGTCGTCAGGTGAGATTATGTTTTTTTTTTTCAAAATAGGTATTGCACAGATGGCTTATTCTTTATTGTGCTGAAAACCTCCTTAATGGACTTTTTATGTTTTTGTTTGTATGAGCGATGATTAAAGTAGCTCTTGCGTGCACCCATTTCAATGATGTTCTGTTGATCAGTATTTATCAGAATAATTAAAAGCCTGCAACATAATAAAACCTTTTTTTGAGGATCCAAAGTCTGTCATCTGCTACTGACAGTGATGTGGTTTTCTTTCTAAAGGAAGAAAACCAAACATATTCAGTTATTGCTACAGTCACAATAGAGAAAACAGTGATTGGAGACAACAGCATAACCAAAACAAGAGCACTCAGAGCGCACAACTCCCACCGAAGGGCAAGGGCTGTACTAAAACTTTAATGTTTTATGTTGATGTCAGCATTGGTAAGATGGAAATCTACTGTAGTAGATTCATCTTTTTTGTCATTGTGAAGTCATATTATGTTCTATTGAAAATACAACATATTATGTATTTATGTTGTAATAAAATAAATGCTTATGTCGCCCAATGACCAATGCATTGCTTTAAAGTTTAAAGATGATCCAGTGGAAACTAAACCCTTTTCCTAATTTGTACGATGCTGACCGATGACCTATGACCTTGAAGCATTACATGTTCATAATTTTGTTGCAAGCATGGCATGTAAAAAAATTGTGTATTTTATCATCTTTACCAATATGGTTGAGGCAGAACTGGCTACAATCTGGCTTCTGTGAGCTGTAAAAATGTAAGATTTTAAGATATATTCATGCAGCGTGTAATCTTTATGGCATAGGGTGATGTCATGGGGCATCATATTGAAAAAACAAACGAATGTTCTACATGCGTTTCATATGATATATTACTCTATATCTGTCTCTTAAAATTTTCTTAAAATGTGTTTTAATGGTCAATACCGACCATGTGTGCTGACAATGAAAGTCAAGATCCAGAGATTCGTGTTCCCAGGATGGCAATTTTACTACAAAATGACATGTACACTTGAGAACTTTGGTGTTATATTGGAATATAACAAGAATACAGTCAGGTAGCTACCAGATGAGTGAAATCCTCTAATGCAAAGAGACACGTCATAGATGATGCAGAGTGACTGACTGTAACATTTCTATCTTTAGAAATTAGATGGTTTTTATTTGTGAATCTTGGCCAATCTGCACGTGACAGTCAGTCCAAGTTGGACTACTATTGCTTGGACACAGGATCCCTCTCACAAGGTGGCCTTTGTAATCAGTATGGAATTGAAAATGGCAGCTTAGAGATTAAGGTACACACTCAGCCTCCTGGCAACCAGCTCATGACTATTTGCAACTGAATGTGAAAAAATACAGTTAAACCACTTTTTCTAGTCGCAAGAAGGTTGTCCTTTTATTTCAATCTAGCGTGACGGAGCCATAAGGAAAGAAGTAAAGTCAAAGCACACAGGTTTCCTGAAAAAAAAAGTGTCATTACCTGGACCACTGCAGCAAGTAGGGACAGAAATAAAGAGGATGACAGTGACAGGTTAGACAAATATTGTATGTGTGTGCAGGAGAGGAGAAAGAGTGCCAGAGGTGACACTACAGGCAGTTTGTGTGTGAAGTGCACTTGATGAGGTGTGATCGGCCTTAATTCAAACCTCATCAAGCTGCTGGATGTCAATCCAACCACCTTCAGACACTATTTGACTTCTACTCATTTCATCACTCTGTTTCAACTCAATTCAAGCGAACAGAGTGCTGTGACAGGCTGTATTTAAGAACAATCCTTTTAATATTTTCACTAAGCTGCTGAATTTTTTCAGTGTTTCTTGTTTCATAAAATGGACCACGTTGGGTTATTTCATAGAGGAAAGTAAGTCTAATTTAGGGCCAAATAAGGAAGTGAAGAGAAGTGCACTTTTTTTGTTTCATTGCTGTGAAATGGAAATGTGGATAATACCTGACAGAAAAACAGATGTGGGCAACATCACACCTGAGCAAAAAGAGCTTAAAGTTTAATCAAGCCAGTGCAGTGTACTGGTGCAGAACATCACACCTCTGTCTTTTACCCGACTGAACAGAATGAGGGAAATGAAATCAGCAGGCTGGGATGTGGGCTGTCTGTAATCAGGTTTCACCGCCCTTCCCTATCGACTGCTGGGTCAAGATCATATAAGCATGCTGCTGTGTCTGCCCACCATCCTGTCTGTCTGTCTCACATGCCCTCTACCTCGATTCCAGTTTCACTGTTTCTCTCTCTGTAATGTTGCTGTGCTATGAAAAATGCCAGTCAAGGAATCAGAGAATAAGTGTGATACAATTTTAGTTGTTATTGGATTAGGATCAATTATAAATTAAAGCTCCTGATTCTTGCATTGTGACATTAACAAATAGTTCGATTAGTCTGAATTCATTCTTAATGAATGGCTCCTTAAAAAGAATTCATGCACAGTTGCAATAAGCATAATAGAGGCCAAACCCTAAGAGTCTATTGTGATAGGCACTCAGTAACAACAACAGCAAACAAGTGTGATCACGCAGAGTTCTTATGGTGGTATTCTATGTTTGCAGGGAGGGATTTTTACAGTGCACAGGAGATGACACAGAGTCAGCATGTAATGAGCCTTGATGAAACTTAATAGCAGTATTGTGAGATGGGGTGCGCTCCATTTCACTGTGATGGAAGAGCCTGTCTCTTAAAGATCCATTTGTGTCTTACCAAGGTCAGCATTTTGTCTTTAATGAGAGTAATCTCATGGAGGTGCAGTAAATACTGGAGCTGCCACCCTTACTTGAATATATATGAACATTAATAAAAGATTAGTGACACACAGAAACAAACAAATGGCAGCTCCGTCTCATGTTTCTTGCCTGAAGCCCCAAGTCACATGAACACAAACCAACAAAGCCCAACAATTTTGTGGTCCACATAAACAGTGATGTGATCCAAAAAGCAGAGTTAATTAAACCTGTAATTGAATGACATCACTTGAACCACTTCTGTTTAGTTAGCATTACGATTACATACAGTATTTGTGCGACATTGTTCTTTCATGTTATGATTCTGAAAGTTGCCCAGTTTATTTATTTGAAATGGTTGCGCCAACATAGCTAAAAAAAATGTCATTCTCCAGCTGACCAGTTTATCAAATGTGTTAAATATTTAGTATCCCGGTGAGGGTGTTGTGATTGAGCAAGTGAACAAGCTGTCATCAATAAACAGAGCTATCTCTGGAATTTTGTTTATGCCACCATCTTCCAGACAGAAACTAATCAGCTTAGGCAAACAAGGCCTGGAATAAACCTTAATGATCCCTCACCTCTGAAAATCACTGTCAATCAGTCTAGCTCACTCAATCATGCTTTATTTATCCTATAAGCTCACAAAATTTTCTTCAAAATCTGTTTTTTTTCTCCTTCTTTTCCATTTCTTTTAGTTTAGAAATTAAATGAATCAAAATAAAAAAGATCAGGGAACCATGTGAACCATGCTGGAGGACATTTTTTCTGTCCAATTAAGGCTTTTCTTTCTAAACAAACAAATCTTAAAAATACCCAAAGAAATCTTAATCCTACAGCAAAGAGTAAGATAACAGTTTTAGTAAACATCTGGGGCCTGTTCTTCGTACCGCGCTAAGTGAGTTAGCTGGATGAGATTGTTGACGATTTCGCGTGATCCTGGATCGTTCGGTTCCCCGAAGCCCATCCGGGACTTGCTGTCATAGCAACAGAGCCGTAAGCGTAAACCTGCTGGGGAGCAGGTTTACTTTATGTAAACAGGATTAGATCGCGGCCACGCAGGTATGCCCGCGTCATTCATACGAAAGCAACAGCGATATTCCACCACTGTTTCACCATAAATAAATAACATCAATGTAACTAAAGACAATGCAGCACCTGATCCATTTATTGATTTCACACAGGTCATTTCCTAAAAAAGGGAAATGTACTATTAACATTCTATTACATGTATGTGATTATTACAGATTTAATTCATATTTCAGAGTAGCAATTGTAAATTACTTCGTGTAATCAAGATGAGAGACCACGGCTATAAAAGCGAAGGTGGATTTGGGAAGTCTGTCGCAGCCATGTCCTGTCCGTATACGCGAGCCACCCATTGCGGAAGGTGCAAGATTGATAAGGAGAGTCCTCAGAATTCAGCGTATATTGCGGGACAGACAGGATCCTTTAGCTCAGCGCGACAGTGTGCTCATAGAGAGATATCGATTTTCCCGTGAGGGTATTATTTACTTAACCAACTTGTTGACGAGGGGGTGCAGGACCACCACCTGTCTTTTTTTGCTCTGCCCTTTTCTTGGTTGCTGTTATAAACAAACAGATTATTCCAGGGTCTCTTTCCAAGAGACTAAAAGCAATATAAGTGATAAATATTACCATTCTGTAGAACATTCTTATATTTCACTTTTACCTGTTCCCATGTTCTAGTGGGTCCTGTTGTGGCTCTAATGTGAAAGAGGATAAAATATAACATATTATAATATAATGTAATATAATATTGGATAATATAGTGTAATATAATAAATCTACCCTACCGCCTACTGGTGTTGGCCAGAGGGGCCGATGGCGCGATATGGCAGCCTGGCTTCTGTCAGTCTGCCTCAGGGCAGCTGTGGCTACAACCGTAGCTGCCTCCACCAGTGTGTGAATGTGAGAGTGACTGAATAGTGGCATTGTAAAGCGCTTTGGGTGCCTTGAAAAGCGCTATATCAATCCACTCCATTATTATTGTTATTATTAAATTACTTACGAGTTTAATTTGTCAGCAACTTCCTGCCAGCCCTCGCTCCTTGCTTTTGCAGCCTTTGCAGTGTTCCCTTCTCCTTGCTTTTGCAGCCTTTGCAGTGTTCCCTTGCGTTCTGATTAAACTCTGAAACTCCTGAAATCCCTCACTCAAGAGTTCTTGCTCTGCTGCCGAAAAATACCGAGCCGAGCGCGCTCCGTCGACATTTTCGCCGACCAATCAGAGGGTTGCCGATCAATGTTTCTACTATCGATGCGTAGACCCTTTTACGACACCCAGTGATGTCACATTACTGCGTCCAGCTGTACTAATCGTCAACAGCAGGTGTGTTCGGGGAACCGGATTAGCGCGCTCACGGTTAGCGCGATGGTTTGGTCTTGGATGTTTCATTTGATCTTGGATGTAGTAAGCGACGTACGAAGCACAGGGCCCTGGCATTAAATCTGCTTGTTTGCCATCATTTCCAAACAGAATTATCCTTGGAAATGCTTCACACTCTAACAATATATCCAGCCAATATCCAGTCCATCCGATTGTATGAGATCTAAGGTCAGAGCTCAAGAAAATTAATCCTGTAAAAAAGAAAAGCAATTATTGTTTATTTAAATTTAACCTTGACCCAGTTTTTACCAAAGCCAGCTCCAACTGTTATTGTTATCTGTCATCAGACAAAATTTGAATATTATAACTTGAAAACTGTGGACACTAGACTCCAAACAATCATACAGACAGAAAGACAAACAAATGGAACCAATTACATAGTCCCTCCCTGCAGGTAGAGAATTATTGTGACTGTGTGTCCTCTTGTTGCCTTTGAAATGTTAGCTTCAAAGATGGGGATCAAGCCTTCAATCATTCACAGTCAGCCATCATCAGCCATCATCAGAGTGACTTCAGTGCATCAAGGTGGTGATAAAACAGCAATAAAACAGCAATGAGAGAGAGTCAGTCTGCAATCAGTCTGCAATTCACTGGGGTCAAGTTGGTAATTACATGCAATCTGTTTCCATCAACATACATAGAACATTCACATTAAACAGAAATCCACATTAACAACTTACATTTGAAAAACAAATATCTCCACAATAGGTGATGGACTTGCTGCAGGATGGCAATTTAGATACAAAATGACATACACACTTTAGAACTTATATAACCAGAATACAATCGGTTGGTTACCAGATTAGTAAAGTCTGCTATTGCAATGAGACGTGGTATAGATGACGCAGACTGATTGATTGTAATGTGTCTGACAGCTATTATTTAGACATTTTCCTCTCACTAGGTGACCTTTGTAATCG
Organism: Aulonocara stuartgranti; assembly: GCF_965226115.1. Classification (NCBI taxonomy): domain Eukaryota; kingdom Metazoa; phylum Chordata; class Actinopteri; order Cichliformes; family Cichlidae; genus Aulonocara; species Aulonocara stuartgranti. The sequence continues at coordinate 17,797,639 of NC_138945.1, read as the reverse complement.
GGAGCCAATCAAAAATGGACACTCAGAGATCAAGGGTGGTACACACCAACCAGCTGCTCACGGCAACTATTTATTATCACTACCTGTAACTGAATGTGAAAAAATACAGTTAAACCACTTTTACCTAGTCACAAGAAGGTTGTCCTTTTATTCCAGTCTAGTGCAATTGAGCCATAAGGAAAGAACTAAAGTCAAAGCACACAGGTTTCCTGAATAAAAGTGTCATTACATTGACCACTACAGCAAGTAGGGAAAGAAATAAAGAGGATGCCAGTGACATTTTAGACAAATATTGTATGTGTGTGCAGGAGAGGAGGAAAAGAGAGAGCTTCAACAGAAATAATCATGTAAAAGACAGAAGTTATTGTTGATTTAAATGAAACCAATCTCGACTTCAAGATCATCTCCTAATGCATCTCTGGACTGCTTTGAGCAATGCTGCCACTGTATTCTCATTCATTCAAAAAAAGAATATACAATCACAAAAAGCTCCAATACAATAAAAAGATACTGACTAACAAGAGGGGTCTAAAGAGGGTCTATAGTGCTCCTCTTGGCAATGTAAATGAGTTTGGCACACCAAGGAGGTTGGGTTATGAAAAGAAAAAAAACCACGTGGATCATGATGTGGAAGTGGGACGTGCAAGGGGACAAACTGGGATTTCCAGTGAGTGATATGAAAGTAGCACGTAAGCATAATAAAACAAGCTTGATTGGTAGATAGAAATCTAAATGAGATGTAATTAGTCTCCCTAAGTTCTTCCATTTTTTCACATCTTGCATGAGCAGTTGCAACATGCTGTAGAAAGTTTTATGTGAGTTACCCTCAGAATTATATCAACGCCATGCTTAATTTTTTGAATAAGATCTACTGTACCGTATATTTAAATGTTCACTAGACTAATGAATACCTAGAGTTTGCACAGGTTAGAGCATAAGTAGTGTAAAGATTTGAAACTATAAGCTCTGAGTGTCACCATGACTGCAAAACCACTTTAAAAGAGGCAGTTGTCACTCCTCCCAGACTACCTACCTGTCACCTGAAGCGCCATCAAACCTGCTGTGACAAACTGACATGAGAGGCGTCTGCAAGCTGTCTTCCAACCAGACAGCCATGTCATCTTATCCAGCTCCGGGATAGCATTTGGAAAACCAGGGGATTAAACTGAACTTTCATTTAATAAGCAGACAGCATTCCAAAGATCGCTTGCACGTTGACACAATCTTGTGAAAAGTGGTATTTGTTTATATATTGATGGGGAGAGCAGTGTCAGTGACAAAACCATCAAAACCATCGCACTTGTCAGTAAACCAGCGGGCATCCAGTAAGCCTTTGACAAGATTTTAAGTGGTCAAAGGATAAATGGCAACTTACCATCATCATAAATCTGTGTGATTAGCACTTAAAAACACAAGATTAAATAATACAGAACTATTGATCATCCTATTTAACCATTCATACCAGTCTTCTGTGTGTTTGAGTCTGTGCAGTGTTATATAGGAAAAGGTTTTGTGATTCTGAATAGAAAATCAAAGTGCATATGAGAACTTAATTGCTTTTCTGTCTGCTAGTCCCTTGATGTCTCTGCAGCTCTACAAACTCAGAAAACTCCCCTATGCTGGAACTTGACTATTTCCACAGACCTTTGCACAGGACGACGGCACAACAGCAACCGCAGCTCTCTCCTCAACTTCACTTTCAAAACTCATCTCATGGCTCCCCAATCAGTGACATCTCTAATCTCTTTATATTTACCCCCTCTACACGGCTGAATAACCTCAATGAATCCCGTCCCTTGTGTTTGAAGATGCCCATTATGCCATACTATAATTAGGGAGTTCTTTAATATGAATATATAGATGCTCCAGTGGGATCATGCTTTTTTCTTCCATTTGTAGACTATTTATATTCTCAGTGACATCTCTGCTGTAACTCAAACCCAGACATCCAGGACTGTTTAATCTTAAACGCCCCAAATTTGTACACTTAGTATAGCAGGACATCCCCCAAAGGGATAGTGGACACCTTCTGGCACTTTGTTCAGCTTCTTGTCATCTCCCATCTGTGCTTCCCCTTGCTTAGCCTTTCAAATTTTAGCTTTAACCTAAAAAAATATTTCAGGTTTTCCTCTCTCATTTCCTCCACAGGTTGCCTCGAGCTGGTTGTATCAAATTCAAAAACCTGGCGTTTGAATCTAGCACCCCTATAGCCTTTGGCCTGAGTTTGCTATCACAGGACGGTTACAGATCTCATCTTCAAGCTATCTTCATGAGCCTCCTCCTTCCAAACCGTAACCTAGTCAGTCTCAGTGAGTGCAGTTATAAAAAAAGTTATAAAAAAAGAAATAAAAGACAAACAAACAAACAAACAACTTGAATAAAAGCTGAAAATGAAAACAAAATTAAGCCTTTGTGAGTTTAATTATCTGGGTTGATGTTAAAAACATGTCTTTTGTTTCAGTAGCCTATCAACATTCAACAACACTGAAGTATAGGTGACCCTTTTAACTAATAACCAAACAATATAGTCAAAGGAGCTTGCAAAGAAAGGCGTCTGGACTTCTTTAAGTTACTTGAAGACGTTTCACCTCTCATCCGAGAAGCTTCTTCAGTTCTAAGGTCAAATGGTGGAGAGTCCCAGATATAAACCTAGTGGGAGTAACCCCCCACAGGGGGACAAAAGGACCCCCTGATGATCCTCTAATCGCCTGAGACAAGTTGTGAAACTGGGTGTGGGTCCCAATCAGCCCGAGTTTTGGGTGAGTTCATTGTGAAACCTGGCCCCACCTTATCATGCGAATTCCTGAGATCAGATGGCCCAGGATGTGAGTGGGCGTTAAGGCGTCTGGGAAGGGATCTCAAAACTGGATTATAGATGGCAGAGAGTTGGTGTCGTAAACCACCGCCTCTGTTCAAAGATGGTCGCTCACAGTGGACATAGATGGCTTCTTTCACTCCTCTTTCAAACCATCTGTCCTCTCTGTCCAAAATGTGAACATTGGCATCCTCGAAAGAGTGTCCTTTGACCTTTAGAGGCAGATGGACTGCTGAGTCTTGTCCTGTGGAGGTGGCTCTTCTGTGTTGTGCCATGCGCTTGTGAAGTGGCTGTTTGGTCTCTCCAATGTAGAGGTCTGAGCATTCCTCGCTGCACTGTACAGCATACACCACATTGTTAAGTCTGTGTTTTGGCGTTTTGTCTTTCGGGTGAACCAGTTTTTGTCTGAGCGTGTTGCTGGGTCTGAAATACACTGGGATGTCGTGCTTGGAGAAAACTCTCCTGAGTTTTTCTGATACACCGGCTACATAGGGTATGACAATGTTGTTGCGTCTGTCTTTCTTATCCTCCCTCACTGGTGTCTGATCTTCTTTTCTGTGCCTCTTTGCTGACTTTAAGAACGCCCATTTAGGATAGCCGCACGTTTTGAGTGCTTCTTTTACATGCATGTGTTCCTTCTTTTTTCCTTCAGGCTTAGAGGGAACATGTTCTGCCCGGTGGTGTAGGGTCCTAATTACTCTAAGTTTGTGTTCCAGAGGGTGATGGGAGTCGAACAGGAGGTACTGGTCCGTGTGTGTGGGCTTCCGGTAAACTTCGATGTTGAGTTTGCAGTTCTCTTCAATGTGCACAGCGCAGTCCAGGAAAGGTAAACAGTTGTCCTTTGTGTCTTCCCTGGTGAACTTGATGTTTTTATCCACAGCGTTAATGTGCGCAGTGAAGGATTCCACTTCTTGTGTCTTGATTTTGACCCAGGTGTCGTCCACATATCTGTACCAGTGGCTGGGTACTCTTCCTTTGAAAGAGAATAGAATAGAATAGAATAGAATTCAACTTTATTGTCATTGCACATGCACAGGTACAGGGCAACGAAATGCAGTTTGCATCCATCCAGAAGTGCTTTAGTGATATAGATATATTACAATATATATATTAGCAATAGTATAGATATGTAAGTATACTACAGAAATGGGTCTATTATGGTATGTTATAATGTACACGGTATGAAGTATGTTGTGAATATTCTATAACTAAGTATGTAAAGGCTGTAGTGAGTACAAGCTATGTACAGGCTATGAACAGGATATAAATATGAAAAACTATACAGAATATGAAATAAATAACTTTACAGAAATCTGAGATATACAGCTATACAGAAATGGGAACTATGCAAGTTGTAAACAGTTGTAGGATTAAAGATTATTGAATGTACAGAATGATTATTTACACAGAGCTATACAGTAGTGCAGTTAAGATAAGTGAGGGTGTAGATAGTTTCTACAGAGGCTATATAAAGTGCTAGTGGTTGTGAGTGGTGGTTCACTCCATGTTATTATTGTGTGTTTGAGGGTACAGTTGTCCATTGTGGGTGTGTGTATGTTCAGTCCATGAGTTTAACGTGGGTCAGATGTCAGGAGGCAGAGTTCAGGAGTCTGACAGCTGTGGGGAAGAAGCTGTTCCGGTACCTGGTGGTCTTAGTCCGGAGGCTCCTGTGGCGCCTCCCAGAGGGCAGGAGGGTGAAGAGTCCATGTGATGGGTGACTGGGGTCTTTGATGATTTTCCCAGCCCTTTTCAGACACCGCTTCCTGTAGATGTCTTTTATGGCAGGAAGTGGTGCTCCGGCGATGCGCTGGGCAGTTTTCACGACCCTCTGCAACGCCTTCCGGTCCGAGGCAGAGCAGTTCCCGTACCAGACTGTTATACAGTTGGTCAGGATGCTCTCGATGGTGCAACGATAGAAGTTCACCAGGATGTCTGAGGACAGGTGGTTCTTCCTCAGGGTCCTCAAGAAGAAGAGGCGCTGGTGAGCCTTCTTGACCAGCTTGGAGCAGTTGGTCGTCCAGGTGAGATCCTCGGAGATGTGGACTCCCAGGAACTTGAAGCTGCTCACACGCTCCACAGCCGTCCCCTTAATGTGGATGGGTGGATGTGGGTCAGCATTCCTCCTGTAGTCCACGATGAGCTCCTTGGTCTTCTCGGTGTTAAGCAGCAGGTTGTTTGTGTCGCACCACTCAGCCAGACGATCCACCTCCTCCCTGTAGGCGGCCTCATCGTTGTCACTGATGAGGCCAATCACCGTGGTGTCATCTGCAAACTTAATGATGGTGTTGGAACCATCAGCAGGTCTGCAGTCGTGGGTGAAGAGGGAGTAGAGGAAAGGGCTCATCACACAGCCTTGTGGTACACCGGTGTTCATTGTGATGGTAGATGAGCAGTGGTTATCCAGCCGGACATGTTGGGGGCGGTTGGTCAGGAAGTCCAGTAACCATTTGCAGATGAGGGAACTGATACCCAGGTCTGTCAGTTTCCTGATGAGTTGTGAGGGGTGGATTGTGTTGAATGCTGAACTGAAGTCTATAAACAGCATTCTGGCGTAGGTGTTGTTGTTGTCCAGGTGTGAGAGGACAGAGTGCAGTGCGATGGAGACTGCATCCTCTGTGCTCCTGTTCTGGCGGTATGCGAATTGGTGGGGGTCCAGGGTGGGGGGGAGACAGGATTTGAAGTGTGCTAGGACCAGCTGCTCTAAGCACTTAGTGATGATGGGGGTGAGTGCTACTGGGCGGTAGTCATTGAGGCAAGATGGGTTGGAGTTTTTGGGTATCGGGACGATGGAGGTGGATTTGAAGCAGGCTGGTACCACAGCGTGGGCCAAGGACAGATTGAATATGTCTGTGAGCACTCCTGCAAGCTCCCCAGAACACGCTCTGAGAACACGCCCGGGGATGCCATCTGGACCTGCAGCCTTGTGGACATTGATCCTGCTCAGCACCGCTCCTACATCGGTGGGGGAGAGAGTCAGAGGTTGGTGGTCTGGCGTCATGTCTGCTTTGGTTGTGGTTGTGGGGTTCCCTCGCTCAAAACGAGCATAAAAGTTGTTGAGCTCGTTGAGGAAGGAGACATCAGAGGATGCGGGGGAGGGTTTGGTGGTCCTGTAGTCTGTAATGGTCTGGAGTCCTTGCCACATGCGTCGGGGGTTGGAGTTGGAGAAGTGTTCTTCTACCTTCTTTTTGTAATGGTGTTTGGCTTTTTTGATGCCCTTCTTTAGATTAGCCCTGGCTGTGCTGTAGGCGTGTGCATCTCCTGACCTAAAGGCGGTGTTGCGGGCCTTCAGGAGGAGACGAACATCCCGGTTCATCCAAGGCTTCTGGTTGGGGTACATGGTGATCCGTTTCTGGGTGGTGACACTGTCTGTGGTTTCGGAGATGTAATCCAGTACAGATGAGGCGTACTGGTCCAGGTCTGTGTGGGTGAACATATTCCAGTCTGTGTTTTTAAATCTGTCCTGGAGCACTGCGTCTGTCCCCTCTGGCCACACTTTAATTGTCCTCACAGCAGGTTTCACACGTTGGATGAGTGGTGAATACCTAGGTGTGAGGAACAGGGAGAGATGGTCCGATTGTCCAATGTGGGGGAGGGGTGTGGCTTTGTAGGCTCCAGCCAGGTTGGAATACACATGGTCTAAAGTCTTGTCTCCTCTGGTGTGGCAGGAGACATGTTGGTGGAATCTGGGGAGGACTGTCTTTAAGTTGGTGTGGTTGAAGTCGCCAGCAACAATAAAAGCAGCCTCGGGGTGTTTATTCTGGTGTTTGTTAATGGCTGCAGAAAGTTCTTTCATGGCCAACCTAGCATTAGCGTCGGGGGGGATATACACGGCAGTGAGTATGATTGAAGTGAGTTCTCTGGGGAGATAATAAGGTCTGCATTTGACCATTAGAAACTCCGCATTAGGTGAGCAGTGACTCTCAGTAGTAGTGGAGTTCATGCACCAAGCATTGTTAATATAAATGCACAAACCTCCACCTCTGGTCTTGCCGGAGTCATCTGCTAGCCTGTCGGCTCGGTGTGTGTGGCGTCCTGCTAACTCGATAGCATTGTCCGGGCAGCTGTTGTTCAACCATGTTTCGGTGAAAAACATGACATTTGAGTCCATAATCCGTCTGTTGTTAGAGATGGAGAGCCGTATCTCATCCATTTTGTTTGCCAGAGAACGGACATTGGCGAGGAAAATACTGGGTAAAGGCAGCCGGTGTGGTGTTAGCTTTAGCTTAGCCCGTAGCCCTCGGCGCCTACCTCGCCTTTGTTTACGATCTCGGCGCCGTCTGCGTGCACTTCCGCCCGGCCGGGGAGAGTGGGCAGCCTCCGGTGTTCTGGAGATCTCTGGGATGAGTCGGAGATCGGCGATAAAACTGTTGGAGTTGTGAGTCCAGATGTCCAGATGTCCAAAGAGCCAAGAGCCTTCCTTTCCACTTCCTCCATGTAAAGGTTGGCTACAATAGGTGACACGGGGGAGCCCATGGCACAGCCATGTTTTTGTCTGTAAAAGCCTTCGTTGTATTTGAAATATGTTGTGGTAAGGCAGAGGTCTAACAGTGTGCAAATCTGATCGGGTGTGAAGTTGGTCCTGTCCTCCAAGGAGCTGTCTTCTTGTAGTTGTTTTCTGACAGTCTCCACTGCCTCCATGGTGGGTATGCAAGTGAAGAGAGAGACTACATCAAAGGACACCATGGTTTCATCTGGATCCAGGGTAAGTTTCTGGACCTTGTCGGTGAAGTCATGGAGTTCTTGATGTGGTGTGGGGTGTTCCCCACGAGAGGGAGGAGCAAGGATGGTAGCAAGGTGTTTAGCAATGTTATAAGTGGCTGAGTTTATGCTACTGACTATGGGTCTGAGTGGGACAGCTTCCTTGTGGATTTTAGGAAGTCCGTAAATGCAGGGTATGGCATCCCCTGGGTAAAGGCGGTGATATGTAAGGCGGTCAATAATTTTGTCCTTTTCAAAGTCTTGAAGGCAAGCTATAACTTTCTTTTTGTAGCTGCCTGTGGGGTCTCGCTTTAAGGCTTCGTAGGTATTGTTGTCACTGAGGAGAGTAGTGATCTTTGTATGGTAATCTGTAGTGTTTAGGACCACCGTGCATCTTCCCTTATCAGCTGGTAAGGGAAACTCGGGCTGATTGGGACCCACACCCAGTTTCACACCTTGTCTCAGGCGATTAGAGGATCATCAGGGGGTCCTTTTGTCCCCCTGTGGGGGGATACTCCCACTAGGTTTATATCTGGGACTCTCCACCATTTGACCTTAGAACTGAAGAAGCTTCTCGGATGAGAGGTGAAACGTCTTCAAGTAACTTAAAGAAGTCCAGACGCCTTTCTTTGCAAGCTCCTTTGACTACGATGACCTGGATGACTGAGAACCTTCACAGACAACCAAACAATATAGATCTAAACTCAAGCTCAAATGTAACCCTTTGTAACCCAAAAAGCCCACTGCTGGCTGCTTTGCATTTCACCATAATGGCCACAGATGGCTAGCATGTTCCGTAAACGCTATATTTTAGCATGCTTTAATAATATCAACAATTAGCGATGTTTGACTCAGGTCAGTTAAATTAAGTTGATTCATCATTAATTAATCCAATTCAAGTACATTAAGTTGGAATAACAAAATTGCAGCAGTGCTAAAGCAATTTAATGATGTGGAAATCCTTTCCATATTTTTTTAATGTTCATTTAAATAGTTTTTAAAAAAAAAATTTGCATAGCTAAAAAACTGTGCAAGGTATGGGAAAAATATTCGCCATGGGGTGCTGCATGCAAATAAACATTTAAGTAATGAGTCCCAGTGCACTCTTTATATCCAAGAAAACATTTGTCACTGAGTATTATGTATTTTGACTGCAAAGTGTGGATGAGGCTAATTTCTAAAATGCCTATGTACTTTGGGTCAATTCTCTGCCTTTTGATCTGAGAGTTTGATGTTTTTTCATTCTCTTTGTTGCATCAGTCATACGCTAATGAAAAAATAAATAACTTGGGACAGTGGGACACCAGGTTCCTCTTCCTCCCGTGTTATTCCTTCCATTGACTGAGCGCTCTATTTTTGTTCATAACCTACTGGAATTGTAGTTCAGTTTTCCCCCACCATCCTTTATACATGTATGCATCGACTCGTCTTTCAGACCTGCTTTAAAGTCTTTTGTTGTTTTCCAAATCCTGTGGTAACAGTGGAGCCAGAATAATTCATATGGCAGCTGGGATGCATTTGGGTGTAACACCTCAGGCCGTTTATAATTCACTATTCTGCCATTGTGTTCTAAAGATTTTCCTGAGCTTCCAGATAGAGAATGAGAAAGCATCCAGCTCGCTACCTAATGTCCTTTTCTTGTGCTTCCCCTTTGGTTTGTCTGTGGTGCTCCAATTCCTGATCACATCATCTTGTTACTCACCCCCTCCCCCAAAAAGCTCTCCATTTATTACTTAAGAGCTGAGAGACATCAAGCAGTAGTTTGTCTTGAAAGGTGCAAATTAGCCCAGGATCAATAACTAGTTTTAAACTGGCCTCATTGTGGTTACCTCAAGACACCATGGCAGTGTGTTCATACTTGATTTGGCTCAGTGTACTCTAGCTGTAGCCGCTCCAATCACACATTCGCATTAAATCAGAAAAGCCAATATGAATAGAAGTCCCTTGTTATTAGACCATAAATTAAAGACACGATTCCTGAGATTTCACAGAGGACCTTGTATTTGATGAATCATGCATGTGACACAACCAGTAAATCAGTTTATAATGTGGAGGTCTTTTGTGTGATGGACAGATGGAGCTAATTTATTCATATGGATTCTTGTCTATACATATAACACAACATACAAGAGGACATACATTCGCATTACATTTCTTTTTGAAATCCTTATTAATCTCAAAATAGCTTTTTTTAATGTGTTTTGTGTGCTCATGAATAATAGAAAAGTTTTTTTTTTCATTATATTTTGGATCTTTGAAACTCATTAACATGTAACTGGTGAGAAGCACTGAAATTGTTTCTTCCAACTGCAGACCTTAGTCCTCTGTTTTACTTTAATAATGTATCACAGTCAAACAGGAGCCACAGGGTTCATATAACTAAATAAAGCGTCTCAGGAATGAAAATGTATGTGCCTAGGCAATTTTATCTGTGCTGCTATTATATCACGATGTGGGCAGCAAGTGCTGTCATATGGAACAATTAGATAGGACTTGTACAATTTACTGGTCAACTGACATCTGTTCCCGAGCTTTGATTTTCCTTGGCGTATCATTCCATTTAATAAGGGTTTCCTCTTTCTTCACTATTTTGACATAACATGTCTCTGAAAGGTCACATATGCAAAGGGGAAAAAGGTCCATTGAAAATCGTCTTGCATGCACTGTGTGATAGTGAAGCACTGAAAATTAGGATCTTTCTTGTAAAAGGACGACAGATCTCTCATGTTTTAGTTCTAAGCAGGTTTGAATTGGACTGCAATCATACTGTCTATTGAAGGTAAACTAAAGGTCTGGTTGTATTAGGAAGTATTAATAAAATGTTAACATTTTGTCCTTGCAAATTAAGTAGCATTAGATGATTGGTCACAAGCTGATGACTAACAAGCTTAGCAAGGCAGAAAATTATGGCGTTATTTTTGTGCCACTATTCTGAGCGCACGTAAAAAAGGTTTGCAGGTGCAAGTGTTGCATTTTGAGGAGAAATTTATTTTGAGCGAAGAAAAGCTGAATTTGAGTGAACAAAATTCATTGCTGCATGCAAAAAATGTATATCCGTGTTTGCTATTATCCATATACACATGCACAATAGCAGCCCCTCTCGCTCAGTTTTTGTATTTGCGCTCGCAATGTGTCGCTCACGCTCTCAACATTTCTGCCCGTGCACGCTCAACTCTTTCTGTACACCGTTATATTTGTGCCACAAAACCAGCCAATCACAGACTTGGATGCAAAAAAAATCTGATTGGCTGTTTTTGTCTCCAATCAGCTCGAAAGGACGAAATGCAATATCCCAGAATCCATTTCGTCCAAAGCTCAAACGAGGCAGTGGCGGAGGAACACAGAGTGGCGGAGTTTGAAATATTACTCTTTCTGGGACACAAAATAAACTTTTAAGATATTTTCATGTTAGAATGTAGCTGTGTGAACTTCAAATATCTGCTCGATTTATCAAGACATCACATATTTGCATAAGTGCTCCAACGTTTTCGGAGATGCCTGTTACCCACCAGCTGACCGGGTGGGAACTCGGGTTAAACATAATATATAAGGCTGAACTGACAAAAAAATCACCGACTACACCACCAGGTATTATTGGAAAAACCATAAAGCCTTTGAACGAAAACAAACGCTGTTGTGACAGTGATGTACACTGTTTTGTTGGTATATATGTATGATTTGTATCACCTTCATGTTTCCAGCTTTACAGCTGTGGCTCCAGCAAACATCAGCTGATACTAGAAATTAATTTTAAATAAATTCTAACAACAGCTGATCAATTTTGAACGTGCTGCTGTTGTTGTTTAGCGCAACATCCGCTGGTTTCCTGTTTCTGGCGCAAAGTGGGAGATAAACAAACAAGAGAGACGATCAGCTGATCATTGATCAGTTTCATGATTGAAGTAGCAACAGGAGAGGGAGAATGAGGAGAGAAGAGGCAGCTAAGACACAGAATAACTCCAGCTTTGTGTCTTTTTTATTCTCGCTGAAGTCTTTTCCCCTCAATACGGATGTATTGTAATTGGTCCAGCCCAGAGTTGATTATTACCAGCTGGCTAATCCACCACCTTTCATTGTTTATACCATTACAAAAACAAACTAACTAACATAAAAATGAAAAATCACCATTGGCCCACCGGGCAAATGCCGGGTAAATGCCCAATGGCCAGTCCAGGTATTCGGTCAGCTGGTGGGTAACAGGCATCTCCAAAAACGTTAGAGCACTTATGCAAATATGTGATGTCTTGATAAATCGAGCAGATATTAGAAGTTTACACAGCACCATTCTCGCATGAAAATATCTTAAAAGTTTATTTTGTGACCCACAAAGAGTAATATTTCAAACTCTGCCACTCTGTGTTCCTCCGCCACTGCCTCGTTTGAGTTTTGGACGAAATGGATTCTGGGATATTGCATTTCGTCATTTCGAGCTGGTTGGAGACGAAAACAGCCAATCAGATTTTTTTTGCATCCAAGTCTGTGATTGGCTGGTTTTGTGGCACAAATATAACGGTGTACAGAACGAGTTGAGTGCGCACGGGCTGAAATGTTGAGAGCGCGAGCGACACATTGCGAGCGAGCGCAAGTGCAAAAACTGAGCGAGAGGGGCTGCTATTGTGTGTGTGGATAATAGCAAACACTGAAATACATTTTTTGCACGCAGCAATGAATTTTGTTCACTCAAATTCAGCTTTTCTTCGCTCAAAATAAATTTCTCCTCAAAATGCAACACTTGCACCTGCAAATTTTTTTTACGTGCGCTCAGAATAGTGGCACAAAAATAACGCCATAGAAAATGCTTGCTTTAGTCTTTCAGCACAACCCCAGCTCAGAAGTACTCTGATGATTCTGCATTGGATATAAAGTGATGGGCAAGAGGATGAGTACAGAGCAGTAGTGCAGTCTGAGAGCAATCCTCCTGAATGTGAAGAAAACCAGGCAGATGGTGACCGATTTCAGAATGAAGATGACAATTACATGACCTGTGTCTATCATGGGATGCGATGTTCATCTGGTTCACCTGGGTATCCTCATAAGCAACATGCAGGAAGATCAACACAGCAGTTAGCAGTTATATGCAAGAAGGGGATGAGCATGCTCTAAAGAAGCTGAGACCCTTCAACATGAACAGCAAAATGTTGGAGATCCGTGTGTTGTGGCAAGTGCAGTGTATTTGGTCTGCTGGGGAAACAGCACTAGAGCTGGTAACACCAACAGAATAGATAAACTGATCAGGAACACTGGTTTTGTGGCAAACTGGACAATTGAAGCTGTGGTGGAGAGGAGGTCATTGAACAAAGTGCTATTCATCATGGGTAATCCTGCTCAGGAAGTGGAGCACCTTCTCTAATAGACTGATTCAGCTCCACTGCCACAAGGACAGACCCAGGAAATCTTTTATACCACATGCAATAGCTCTTTATAATGCATCTTTGTTCAGGGAAGACACACCTGACTATACTATGACTCACCTGTCATATTTTAGTTTTCACAGTTGGTCATCGTGTTTCCATCTTTTTTTTTTACAAGCCTTCTGACTGAAACACTTTCACAAAATTTTCTTATCTCAATATTCCTTGCAAGAGTGATTAATCTTGGATGATAGTCTTAAATCCCCTCTTTGACTGTCAGCGTTGTTTTTGAGTGAGTCGATATTGAAATAAATGAGGCGCTGATGTTCTGCTTTGTTTTCTGAAGAAAAATATTATGATTAATGCGTAATTCACCTGAACATGTAGGCCTGCTGATTTTGGCCAGCTGCAGTGCATCCAAGTTGTTTTTTAATTTGATAAATAGCACTTTAATTTATAAAACACATACCTTTGCTTAAAAAAATAGCATTAACCACTTAATATCATCCATCCATCTATCTTCTTCCGCTTTATCCGGGGCCGGGTCGCGGGGGCAGCAGCCTAAGCAGAGAGGCCCAGACCTCCCTCTCCCCAGCCACCTCCTGTAGCTCATCCGGGGGAACACCCAGGCGTTCCCAGGCCAGCCGAGAGACATAATCTCTCCAGCGTGTCCTGGGTCTGTGAGGTCTGAGAGGTCAGCCACCCTTCAGAGGAAGCTCATTTCCGCCGCTTGTATCCGCGATCTCGTTCTTTCGGTCACTACCCACGGCTCATGGCCATAGGTGAGGGTAGGGCTTTTACACTCTCTTCACCACAACGGACCGGTGCAGCGTCCACATCACTGCGGCTGCAGCACCAATCCGTCTGTCGATCTCCGGCTCCCTTCTCCCATGACTCGCGAACAAGACCCCGAGATACTTGAACTCCTCCACTTAGGGCAGGAACTCATCCCCGGCACTCCACCCTTTTCCGGCTGAGAACCATGGCCTCAGAACTGGAGGTGCTGATCCTCGTTCCCGCTGCTTCAACCTCGGCTGCAAACCGTTCCAGTGTGAGCTGGAGACCATCACCTGATGAAGCCAACAGAACGTGTCAGTGGGATTAAGGAGGTTCTCGAAGTATTCCTTCCACCGCCTGACAATTTTCTCAGTCGACGTCAGCAGCGCTCCGCCAGCACTATACACAGTGCAGGTAGAGCACCGCTTTCCCCTCCTGAGACGCCTGACGGTTTGCCAGAATCTCTTCGAGGCAGTCCGAAAGTCTTTTTCAATGGCCTCTCCGAACTTCTCCCACACCCGAGTTTTTGCTTCAGCCACTGCCCGAGCCGCATTCTGCTTGGCCTGTCGGTACCTGTCAGCTGCCTCCGGAGTCCCACAGGCTAACCAAGCCCGATAAGACTCCTTCTTAAGCCTGGTGGCTCCCTTCACCTCTGGTGTCCACCATTTGGTTCGGGGATTACCACCACGACAGGCACCAACCACCTTGCGGCCACAGCTCAATGCAGCAGCTTCAGCAATGGAGATGCTGAACATGGTCCATTCGGTCCCCAGTCTCCATCGGAATGCTGTTGAAGCTGTGCTGGAGGTGTGCGTTGAAGATCTCGCGGACTGGGGCCTCTGCTAGGCGTTCCCAGCACACCCTCACTACGCGTTTAGGTGCACCAGGTCTGTCCAGCGTCCTCCTGATCCAACTCACCACCAGGTGGTGATCAGTTGACAGCTCAGCCCCTCTCTTTACCCGAGTGTCCAGAACATATGGTCACAGGTCTGGTGATACGATTACAAAATCAATCATCGACCTCCGGCCTAGAGCGTCCTGGCCGCAGTATCACTTAAAATCATGAACCGTTTAATTTCTTAATTATAAAAGGCGGTCCAGACTTGTTTTAAAGGCCTACTCTGTTATATCACTGTTCTTAGATTCAAATCTTTTTCCCTTCTAAAATAGAAAAACATCCACACAAAATATTCATCATCATCTTCATCTATCTTCCAACAGGACTAACACGCACAATATTATTTATATGTTTTAGCGAAGAAAAACAGCCAAATGTGTTTTTAGTTTGCAGTAGGCGGTATTAAAACGCCTTCCTGTGCCAGGCTCTTTGTAGGAGAGGCTGAGCAATTATTGTATGCTCCAAAGCAAAGCACTGGCTATTGGCCGCCCCTCTCCGTGTTGCCCTGGCAGTGCTGCACTGTTATTGATAAAGTTGATAAAGAAATGCTTCGGCATGCACCTGACAGATTAGACCTGAAATCCCTGGGGTGCAGAACAGCTGCAGCCAGACAGCATACACTAAGTCCCCCGACAATCAGCAGCTTACAGAAAATGTCTGGCTCAAGTGTGGGAACTGGGAGGAATGTAATTTTCGGTAGATTTGTTTGCTTTGGTTTGTCTTGTTGCTTTGAGACAAGTTTAAGGTGGATCCAGAAGCTGTCAGCTGAAAAATTAAAGCTTTTTTTTTAAACAGCTAAAACAGGACTGATAGGACATAAACAAGTGTCATTCAAGAAACTGGCTAGTTCCCAACACTCCGAAAAAAAGTGAAGACTAAACAAAATTCCCATCACATTCCAGTCTATGATGAAGGCTCTCACATGCAAATAGATTAAAGCCATTTGATTAGTCCTGTAAGTACACATATCTACACACCTGTGCGGGATCTGTTGAAGCTTTGCTTTAAGCTCCACAGTTAGTGGATTGATCCTGCTCTGTCAGCGTATGTTCAGGGAAAAAAGTTGGCAAAAAGTTGGAATTCTGAGTTCATGTGCAGATCATAAATACAAAGTAAATATGAACATTATCATCAAAATATAAACTGCAGCAGTCTAGTAAACAGTGGCACAGATTATAAGGTCATTACAAATTTTTGTATTTCACATCCCATTAGGATTTACGTCAATGTGTTGTAATGGCGTAAAACTGCAGTTCGTGCATTTAACACATTTTACAGTCCACACAACAAGTTAAAAACAGTCTGTGTTGAAAAGCAGCTGCCTTCAGATGTTCATGTGTTAAATCTATTTAACTTCACAAACTTGAACCTCTACAGAGCATCAAGTAAAAATGATTCAATTTCACTTGTGGGTAGAAATCCAATTAATCTACACCGGTCTATATATTTGATAGCTATTTCACCTCATCCAAAGTGTCAGTTTAATGGCATGGTTATGTAACTATTGTAATGCCCTCACCAACCAGTCTGATTAAGCTACAGTATACTGGGCCAAAGTACAGGCTCAAGAGACAGATGCTAAAATGCGCAAGATTAGTGAATAGCTGGAAGGTTGCGACACAAAGTTAAAGAAAACTCAAATGAACAGCTTAAAAGATTCCATTTACCAAACACTGAAATAAAATAAAATAAAATATTGCCATTCTGCCGTAGCGCTCTTACACTGGCATATGTGTTAAATCTGAAAAATGAACAATGCAACAAAATGGCCACAATTTCATAAGAATAATAAAATTTAATAACACTAAAATTCTCTTTCTTAATTTCATTAAATTCTGTACAAGTCAGTAATTATATACTCTGGCAACTGAGCAAATATTAGTTATTACTGCATCACTGCCTGTTTCTCCAGATAGAAAAGTATTTAGTCAGGTGTTAAGTGAGTTTGCTCTCTGTGGGTGTACCCAGTAATAACAGTCATCAATAGAATGTGGGATCTGTTAATCTTACCACATCCAAGTGTTTCACCAGGGGGAAAGATGGAATGGGTGTGTTCCTTCTCCGGTGAATGGAATGATCAGACCGTTGGGCAGTTCGCCACGTCCTTCAGAAGGTATCAAAGAAAACCCACAACAATAAAATACTAGTAATTGCATTGGTTCATGTATTTTTAATTACATCAGGCCAATTAACCTTTTCATCTAATAAGCACTGTTTTAGTGATTTTACGTTAGTTATGAACTATCCCATGGAGTGTTTACAACATTAGCTTTTTTTTTGTTTTTTAGCACTTTTCAAACCATGAATTATCATTTAATGACCATGAAATCCACTTGTTTTTGTATGTTAAATCATCTACTGAAATTTATTTCAATATAACAAACTCCCTTTCTCTCCCCAGATATCTTACTTAATACATTTTGTGGGCTTTCTGTGCACATTTTTACCTCTCGCAAAAAACTGAACATATTTTTAAGAAATACGTTTTACAGAACACATTTGGTACTACAATAGCCTTTTATGTACAACAAAACAGAGCTTTAGCTAGCTTTCAAGATGAAATTCTCCTATAGACCCCAAAAAATATGTCCTCCATACTGTACATGCTGTACACAGGTATACAGCACAGTAGTGATTCAGCATCTTCAATTTGCACAACACAAGAAAAATATACCCACTTAGATATTAGATAGACATGCCAACGCCATAACGTAGCGGTAAATTCACTCTGACAGACAGCTTCCCCACCTCTCAGTCACTTATACTGTTACTCCAGAACACTTCAAGAAAAAGAGGACTTATTTTCACTCAGATAATTTTTCTTAGTTACTTCTCTGCTTCTTTTTGTTCCGTGTGCTGCAGTGCATCTCTGCTTCTGGCTGCCCTGGCTCCTGCTACATGCTAGGAGAGAGGATGCAGCCTTCACTCCAGTAGGATTTACCAAGAGGTTAACGTGGGCCAGCATGGTGTTCTGACATATTCAATTAATGAGCAATTAAATATGATAGGCAGGTTAATACACAATGTCAAAGACGTTACTTGTAATTTTTCATGTACTTCCAGCAGACAACACCCATACACTCGCTCAGTAATAAGAACATAATGACATCACATGACTTTTAATGTATGGATTTTTCCTCCTCATGCTCAAGGTGCAGATATAACATTGCCAGCATGGCACTTCAGCTTCTAGGCAGCCCTACAGCAGAGGGGTGAGTGAAATGGAGTAACGATTTTTAATTGGCAGAGAGAAAAAAAACATACATTTGTGGCACAGGGATATGGACAAACATACAAGAAAGACACAGCAGGAGAGGAAGATGAGACATTGTTGTCAAAGGTAGGGATTGCTGAGCAAATGACATTTTATAAACTGGAAATTAAAATCTTACTCATCACATCCTAATCATCATTTTTCTATATTATATAAGGTCTTTTGTGAAACATCTCATTATAATTATGTGCTATTCAAAGATTGCATAAAATGATGTACCAGGCTGTTTACTGCAAGCTAAACTGTACTCACACGAATGTTTAGGGTCAGGACAAAAATGTAAGTTACAAAACAAACAACGGCCCAAAAAAGTCAGGGGCTAATATATTTGGGTTCTTTATTTCATGGAAAACTAATTCCCAGTGACATAATGAGAAATTAATGTAAAGTTCCTGTGCTCCATTTAGCATTCAGAGTTATCCAGGAGCTATTTATTAAGAAAGTACCTGCAGGTTCACAGTTCATGTAGAAACTCTGCTGAGACAGCTGGTACACTTTTTCAGATTCAGTATGATTCAGTATCCCGCAGTCTGCTCTTAGTTTTCTCAGCTTTCTTAAGGATTTACGTGTTAGCTATTTGTTCCCACCTACCACTGAGCTTTTTCATATGGTTTGAACACCAGAGGAGGTAAAATATAACAAATAGGACACACCAATCCATCATACTTAGCTAATGAAAGATGAAAAATGATTTCTTTTAATGCAACCCTCCACTGATTACAACGTGGCTCATGAATACAATGCACTCGCTTTGTGTTTGCAGTATGTGTTTGACCTATAAGTGAGCAGTGATATCCACAGTCCCAAAAATCAAGCAGTGTAAGACGCTCAATGCTGGGTTCCCGATAGTGTTAGGGCATGTGGCCCAAGAATCCAGGTGAAGGTTGGGCTTTTGTGGCCAAGCAATTAGGTGGCAGGTGTTGTGTGGTCTGGCAGGAGGAGCCTGGGCTGTGTGCCTGTGGGCACTGATTGACAGATGGGTAAAAGAGTGAACCCTGTCTGGAGAATCTCCTGCCGTTTGATGGATGGGGATGTGACTGAGGAGCACCAGCGCATATTTGGATGCAGCGTATTAAGACAAGAGGTGAAACTTGTGCCATACAAATAGCATTTATGCACAACCACTTTTTAACCTTGTACATGCAGTATGTTTCATCTGTGATCCCCTTCTATCACTGAGCTAATACAGAACAAGAAGATTTCTTCTTCCAATCCTCTTAATGTGTAAAACTGGTGCTAGAATTAGGTTGGGTGGTTAATCTACTGTAAACTGGGCTTCAGACTTGTAGCCTTGTTTGAACTAGGATTTACTAGTCTGGGGAAAGATTTTACCCGAGAAACACTTCTGGCAACATCGTGTTTTCTGTCAACCATAAGAGACTTTCTCTCATCCATTCATCCAGATGTTCAATCATATTCGTCATAATAATGCGTGTACAAAAACACTCAAGTGCACTACATTTGGGTCACCTAAGGGTTACTGCCTGATAAAACAGAAAAGTCAACATTTTCTGCAGCTGTGGAGTGGAGCTGCTACTTGGACAGCTATGAGACGGAGCAATGTCTCCAGGGATGGGATAAGTATTCCTCAGCACTGACACTGCCATTTAGCTATAATAAATAGTTCTTTGAAGTAACATGGTTTTGTTTACACATTTGAGGGGTTACCTGTATTACTTTCAGCCTGATATTTAAAAAATTTAATTATGTAAGTCCTCCAACCGAAACAACCATACAGGAAGTTTGTCACTACCTTTTAATAAAGACCCATAAGAGATGGAAGCAGCACATGATAGCTGCCACTGCTGAACATGACTGTCCCTTTATAATATTCTGATGTATGTTACATGCAGCTTAGGTTTAGGCAGAAAAACAACTTGTAAATAAATGTGTGTTACATTTTTTTGTCCTTGTGGCTGATTTGACAAAGACACTCATCACAACAATTACACAGTTGTGATCTTGTCAGTCCCAGACAGAAGGTCTCTCAGCAGGTTTCCAGCAGTTCACCTGTCTCCTGACTTGAGTAGCGGCACCTTGATCAGGAAACCCAACAGATGGGGATTCCCCAGGTGCACCTGAAAGGATATAGAGCAGATGAGTCAGTATTATTAATTTATCCTTACTTCATGAGCAGTGTAACCATTTGAAAGCACTATTTCATTGCACTCCCTTATATGCTAGCTGAAATAAGTCTAACCTGTACTCTTGATGAAGTGGCTAGTAAGCACAGTGGCTATTTTACCTTTCCTAGCATTCTGGGGTCCCTGTGCAGGACCTTTTCTGCAAAATCTCCACATTTTTTAAAATAGAAAAATCACAATTTTCCTCCGTCTTCTCCTATCTGAATTGTGGGCTCAGCTGACTGAAACGTGTGTTTTCCCCATCCAATCCCAAATTTTTTTTTTAGATCAACTGTGTTAATACAGTATGTCAAAATGAAAACATAACTGTAAATTCAGACACGTGAGGTTGTGCTGAAAACAATGATTGATCAATGACAAGGCAAAGTAAATAACACACAGAGTCGACTATGAAATCTGAGCAGGGCAGATAGTAAACCACACACACTGCCTCTATTAAAACTAATAATAGTAATTCATTCATTACACAGATTAAATTAAAGTGAATTAAATAAAATTAACATTAAACAAATGGACTCACATATGGATGCATTTTAAGGAATCCATATGTCATTTAACATGTCATTTTATCTTCTTCTATGAAGTCTTAATTTGGGTGTGTAGGCAAACGGTTATCTAAGGAGTAAATGCCAGACTCGGATTCAAACCACTGGTTAAAATTGTGTGATTGTAAAAATTTCCATTTCACTTTGAGAATAGTTTCTTGTTTGCCTGTATTGAAATATTTAAAGGGAATTGTGATACCAAATTAAGTCACTTTCAAGCAAGAGGCAGCAAGAGGGCATGCTTGCCACCTGTGTTCATGTCTTTTACAGGTCAATACTGTTAAGACACAGTGAAAATACAGACACATAGAAAGACATCATCTACAGTAATCAAACATATTAATAGATTTATAGTGTATAATGTGGAAGCTATTAAAAAAAAGCACAAAAAACATGTTTTTTAATTGCGCTTTATAGACAAACCTAAAGAACTAACTCACTGTTTCACTCAATTCAGCAGTCACGAGTTTCTGCCACATTTGGCTGTAATATTGTTTCATAAATCTAATTAAAAAATGTTGTTCATTGGGGGCAAAGCTTGTTTAATTATTAGATGCTGCACAACCCTCTTTGGATAAAAGTCAGGACACTACATAAAATATATATAAAAACAAAAAGCAATCAATTTGAAACTCATTAAAACCCTATATCTTCTACGTAGACAACAAAACACGCATCGAAAGTGAGAACCTTTTGTTTAATTGTATATATTAATTTAAAAAGGTGATGCTGAATTTGATGCCAGCCAATTTTTTAAAAAGTTGAATCTGTGGTGATAAAAGACCAGAAAAGTTGTGTGCTAGGAAAACATCAAATGAAAGAACATTGCAGAAGCTTATCATGCTACAGATAAGGAAGAGTTTACCCTCTTGCTTCCCTTCTCTGGGCTAAGAGATCAATAACTTATTGGTTAATAACAAGTTATGGACAAGGTTAAAAACCCAAATTAAACTATGGCTACTGGGCCATCAGGCAGCAGAGTTATTTTGTAGAAGAAATCCACTTGCACTTGCTCAGGATCACTTCTGAAAAAAGGGAAAGGGAAGGTCTCGCTAACAATACAAAACCAAATTGTGTGCATATTAGAAGAGCATGACTCTGTAGGACAAGAAATGACTGCAGTGAAAAATAGGGCAAGGGGAACGACAAACAGTTGAAATTTTATAGCCAACAATAATAGAAAAAAGTTTGCTATAGATTTGACTGTAGCAAACCTTCTGCTGTGACTAGAACAAAAGTTTCTCACCTACTTTTTGTTTTGGGTTGGATTTTAGCCGGACAGTACGAGCAGTTACAGCCGATTCCAGTGTCCAATCACATTAATCCATGACTCATTTGTGTATTATGGCTCGTATCAGTGTGAGCAGAATCAAAATCTTTTGACCTAGAACTCACTGGATTAATGCTGTAAAAGCAGATGACTGTATATCCACCACAATTAAAATTGATGAGCCCACTGTCTGAATAGGGCTTGCTGACTTTTTATTGATTTCTGCACCACTCACTCATTTCCTATATGCAGTGCAAGCCCCTGATTCTTGTTAGTATTCCCCTCAACATCCCCTTTTAATGCCTTCTCCACAAGAAAACATGCAAGCAGCTCAACAGCCTAAAGAGAAATATTCATTATTTTATCATTGCTGGTGAAGGTCACTCCTGTCTATGAATCCACTATTAGCCGTGTCATTGGATATCAGTCTAGATTGAGACCATATTTGCAGACTGCCAATTATAAAGGCTAATATTTTTATTTGCATTTGCATAAAGCTGGGTTCATTATTCTCATTGAAATGTCAAGTTAGCTGACAGACATGCACACACTTATAATTTTATAGCTGCTGCATAGTAGGGTACACCATAATAATACTACTATGAATAAAAGTCATTTATGTGCTTTAGAGAAAGAACATTTCAAAATTTCAAGATATGGTTAAAATCGTGTCTTGAGCCACTCCTCCCCCTCCTTTTTTTAAAGTTGTCTTAAGCAATAGTTCTCCAGGCTTTCTGAAAGTATTACAAAGCTTTTCTTTGGACATTCCCTGCTTTATCACTCATTTTTAGGAAAGGGAAACAAGGAGAAGAGGCTGGCAAATTACACAAGAACTGTGGAGGGCTGAGTCCAAATTTGAGATTTTTGGTTCAAATCATGAAGGAGGTCAGGAGAGAGGCACAGCAGTGAATTTCTACAGCCATCTGTACATTGCAGCGGAGGCTCTGTCGTGATTTGTGGCTAGATGTTCAGCCAGTTAAACGCAATCCTAGTTAAAATGTATCTATTTTTCATAGGAAAGCATAAAGAAATGTGGGATGGCTCAAGACTTTTGCATTGTAGTGTCCACCAAGCTGATCAGATGCAATATGGGTATCCAATGTTTTTTATAAAATCAACACCTGTTGAGAGAAAAAAAGATAAAGGATTCATTCTCAATGACAAAAACAAAATCAAGACAATCGTAAAGTATGCTAAAATATCTCCACACACAAAACACGTTTTTTTTCTGTAGTGGTTCCCAAAGTCATCTTTGTAGAGGATTCTTTCTGAAAAGACTACTAGAAAAATTGATATAATACTGTTCTCTACCAAAACAAAAAATAAATAGACGTTCTACTTTTGGAAGAGGTGAGAGCAAGCTGATATTTAAGAGTGTTTTTTCAGTAAAAACAGAGGTGTCACTGGTGCTGCACAGCTGTTTGTTTATATTCTCTCTCTCGGTTAGAAGCATTGGAAAAAAAATGTTTTCATCAGCACCCCAGAAGGGATAGTAAGCAAGTGCTATCTCACACAGACACATTCCCTTCATCAGGCATAAATTTAACTATGGTACAAAAACGATTTCTGGTGTGTAAATGAATGCCTCCCGTACCTTAGACGCATCTTCGACAGGCGTAACAATTGCTATCAAGCCCCAGAATCACCCTAAAAGACTCTAAATTAACCGAGAACACATTGCTCATTGCTTCATCTCCACATTAAAGGCATCTGCAGCATTTGCAGTAATTTTGTGTGATGAGGTTTTTTTTTGTGTTTGTGTGTGTGCGCGTGGTCTGATTGCTCTCCGGATTAGTTGCGCTGTCTCTGTTTCTAGCTGTTTGTCCCTTCATCGTCATCTGTTTCCTCGAACAGATCAGTGCAGATTGGGTCCAGCCTTAATCTGAGAGGTCCACATTGCTAAGGCAGCTGCTGGCCGACCAAGAGGTTGGCACTGCTGCCACCTTGTAATGACCAGGACAGCTGGCGTGGCACAGGCTCGCATCGCAGTGGTCGAAGACAGAAGTGTGCCTCTGCCATCTCATAGCAATGAGTATTACTCTGAGTGCCAAAACTTTTAGTTATACCAGATTTGCTAGGAACGCATTTGCCATTGTGTTGCGCATAAATCTCAACTATATGGTTAACTATTATCATACTTAAAGTACTATTACAGGTACAAATGATACATTTCCTCATTCCCAACTTTCTTTATTTCTCTTGCTTTCATACGGCTCCTCTTCTCTCTTCTTCTCTAGCACAGATTCTCTCTTGGAGTGTGCTGCAGCAATGCTCACAGGGCTAAAATCTGGATGGATTACAGGGTCTAACAGATGCTTCTACTGTTTCCAATAGCTCCCCCAAATCAAGCAGAACGCAAATATGCATATGTGCACATTCTGGCCGGTATTTATGTTACTAGGGAGTAGTCACTCGAAAGCTGCAAATAGTGGAAACGTCTGTGGCGCTAATGCAATAGTAAAGCCATTTATTGGGGGGAAATTGTTTTACATACAGACTATCAAGTGGTCATGAAACTCCTTATTTCTTTCTCTTTTTTTCCACTGAAGCTTAAAGTCTCATGTGGTGGAAGCTGCTGAATGTGGCGAAAACACAATTGCAAAACTCAGGGCTGATCTTAATACTTTCATCTGGAGCCCCCTTCACCCAGCTCTCTGACAAGTCGGTCCGGCCAAACAATTTGTGAGAATCCTCAGTAATTCTCTGCTCTTCCTCCCTCCCCATCCCTTTCAACTTCTTTTTTCTCCCTCTGACAAAGAGTCACACTGAGGTTTCTACACAGCAAAACGGTTTGTTCGGCTTCTCTTAAAACTCATCTAGACTTCTTTTTTTTTCCTCAGGGAGGATACGCGCTCACAAAACGGCCATTTACTTAAAAAAAATACTAATCAGAAACACATAATAGCGATTGCATTTCCATGCATAATTTAAAGATTTGAGGGCACAGGAAATGGCTGAGCATTTAAAAAAAAAGAACACACCAAAACAGAATATCTTATTATACAATGTTTATGTCCTCGTTACAGCCCACTGATAGAGCCACTAAAACAGCAGTTAACAGCTTCTGTTCTCTCAAGGGTATGCAAAACTCGGACTCAATCGGTGATGTACAATAACAATACATAGAAGGCACAGGGTTGGAGCTTCGATTGATTGCATTTTTATGGTAGAAAAACTTTGTGGTTTTGTGGGCAGTGGGGTGCAAATATATGATGATGCTGTGATATTTTGCAATTGTCTCGTATAACCCCCACTTTTGCCATGTTAAAACGCAAAAGAGCACAGAAATCCAACCATCCATCCAGAAATGTCAATACAAAATGATGAAACTTGAAAATGAGAGATAATGTTTACATTGCGTTCTTAAATAAATACTGCACATGTCATGAGCTCGTGCCAAAAAAAAAGCAAAGCAAAGCAAAACAAAACAAAAAAACTTAACCATTGTTTTGGGAAGCAATTTGTAACAGATGGCTGGATGTAATTATTTTAGACAGAAGGAATGAGGGAGGCAAAATACAAACATACACAAGGAAATGAAAATATTGCTTGATGCTGAGATAGAATAGATAGGCCCTTTTTTCCATGTCAACAATATTTATGTATATGAAGATTAAATTAATTGAAATAGAAAATAGTCTAACGCTGAAACAATATAAAAGTAAAGGTGCCATGGTTAGATGGAAGTCATTATATTTCGGCTCTGGCTAAGCCAGGTTGATTTACAACATGCAATCACATCTGATTTTCTTTTTGTTTACCAAATGTGGCCAGTTTATTTCAACCATGTCCTTCTTACTC
Source organism: Aulonocara stuartgranti (assembly GCF_965226115.1). NCBI lineage: Eukaryota > Metazoa > Chordata > Actinopteri > Cichliformes > Cichlidae > Aulonocara > Aulonocara stuartgranti. The sequence goes on along the minus strand of NC_138945.1, from coordinate 17,772,066 downwards.
TGTTTTGGCATATTGCACCTGTATTTTTTTCACAATATTTCATGAGGCTTTTGTGTGATCATTTGTGTTCCAATCAGGGTTATAACCAAATGAGTAAAGTTCAGAACCTTTTTCTCTTATTGTGTCATGTTTAAGGTGTAGCACCTGTGCTCGGGCGACCCGCACCAAAGTCTACACTTTTATAGAGACAAAGTCCTATAACTCCGTTACAGTCAACACAACAAATTTTGTGTTGTGTACAAAATTGACTTTATTTTGTATTGCTTTATGTCTTTGGTTGAAGAAACTGTGTATGTATGGAAGATAAGCGTTGTATGAACAACAAAAAATTAATAAATCAAAAGATTTTCCCTTCACTTGACGTTAAAATAGCACAAAGGAAAAAGTTACACGCCCAGTGACTCTGGTCCTACTCTCATTCGTTCCTCATGCCAAAACCAGACAATACAACCAAATCATAACGATCATAACATAATTGAATCCCCATGTCTTTTCAAAGTAAAAGCCTACACAAAAATGACCATGGCCCACACCTGTGTGACTGCACAGCTGGTTACAGCCATGGTTCAAGTTACACTTTTAAGACAGTTCTGATAATGGCAGCGGTTTCAAACATGTAGACATTGTAGATTACTGAACCTAGAATTCAATGTGAAAACCTTCACTTTTTAAGTGGTGAGTGAGGAATGAAATCAAACTGTGCTTTAAAAGTACACTGGCTATAAGTCCATTTATTTAAAAAGACATAAATAAAAGGACGTGTGGTGAAATGAAACGTTTTTGGATTGTGGGCAGCATATTGTGCATTCCAGCATGTTGCTAAAATGCCTGAGGGTTCATGTAATGAACTGTCATAATGTGCGTGCCTGCTCGTTTCCTGTTTTTCTTGTCAAACACATATGAGGTATATTGGAACAAAATCTGTATCTGCAGACAAATCGGTATAATATACATAGCTAGACAGACAGAGTAAGCATCTTATACTGGGTGACATAATGGACTGCTTAAATGAGGGCAATAAGTGATATGGGAAATGCACCTTGATATTTGGTGAAGAAGAAAATGAGGAAAAAATAGTATGAAGTTAGTGAGGATCTCAGGAAAGAGAAACACCTGTTAAGTTTATATGAACAGCTGGTCCAGTGGCAACCTTGGGGAGCGTTGAAGGATACAGGCTTTGTGGGACTGTGTGCAGTTCTCTTGTAAACATCTACAATGTATTCATTAGCGAGTCTCAAAGCACAGAATACAGCCAATAAAAGACATGCATTTGCAGATATTAAAGGTTTTAAGCAGCACACATCCTAGAGTCGTATGCACAGATCTTCCTTTGGCCTCGTTCTCACATCTTCATGTGTGATTTCAATCACAGTCACTGTCTTAAAGCTGGTTATTTGAAAACTCTAAGGAGCTCTTTTATCGCAATTTTATGCCCTCTGTGAAATATGAGTCATTGAACACTAAGTTATGGAGAGGGTCAATTCAATCTTAAGGAAACTGCTAACAGTCAAATCATTTTTTTTCTCTAAAAATATATTTGAAATTATGACCTTTTAGACACTTTAAAGCACATGCTTTGAGGGAGGGCACAAGCACGGTGCATATTTGGAAAGCTAATCAGGTTGTCCTCCTGCCTAAGCTTAAACTCAGACCTATGGTTTGCAGGTTAACAGATCTTGATGTTTTAATCCTGTACATCTAAGGTGCATCGCTCACCATCTGCTTACCATACCACCCCTCAAACCTTGTAGGCATATTAATTTCCTTGTAAATAATTTAATTTGCGCCTTCAAGAAACAGCGACCTTCTATTCATAGTCATGTATCTACATTTTATGCTAGAATAATTTAATTCATTTAATTAAATTTTAATCAATGCCTCTGGAACCCGACTATTGTTTTCTTTGTTTTATTTTTCTTACATGTTTTTTTGGTTTGCTTATTTTATTTTATGTGCTTTGTAGTAATATAACTACTGGCATCTTTGCAAATTCTGTGACTCATCTGTACTAATTGCACATAGGCGCTGTAATCCTTAAGCATTCTTAACAAACTTCCCCATTGCTATTTGTGTTGCTTTTCTTTCTTCTTTCTTTTTCAGTTTCCGGTGGCATTTCTGTTCATTTTAGTGTTTGCATTTCACGGTGAGTTATTTAAGTCAGTTCCGAAGGCTGTAAGTGCTTGTATGTGCATAATGAAACCCTATATTTATAGTATCCCCGCTGCATACAAATATGTATCACAACATGTAGATCTAAAGCAAACAGGCAGAGTAAGTCTGCTATAAAGGCTGCTCTTCATTCCCCTGTGGAGGTTCAATCAGGTGTGACTCACGGTGAATAGGCTTGGAGGACAAATGGAATTCATAGTGAGCCGTCATGCTGACAAGCTTGTCATCTTCCTCCCCTATAATTGTCTTTCCGTGTCTCAGCAGGTCAGCAGAGATACGGCTGAAATCTGTAGTGTTGCATTTATGTCTCCCTGTCAAGTCCAAGGAAGGCTCTAAATAAGGGATTTTTATCATGTCTTTAGATCCTCTTTTGTCTTCAGATGCAAAAATTTATTGTGATTGTCAAGATTCACGGGTTCATGAGGATCACTGCTTGGTGCCAAACTTCATTCTTGTTAAAATGCATTCCTACCCCCTGTTGTTTTATTTTGAAACTTGAATTAATGGCTGTCTTGGCCATTTGGGATCAGCAAAACTGGGATGTAAACAGCGTTGACATATTACCCCCACATTTGTTATTAAATACTTGCCTTTCTTTTTGATATGTGTCAAAGGAAGTCCCATAGTTCATCCAATATCCAAAGTAATAGCAGCATTTATCCTCCTTTCTTTTTCTGTTTAGCTGCTAAATACTCCACCATGTTCTCCGGTATGCCACTAACAGTGCTAGAAGTCAAAACATGGGATGTAATAAAAAAAAGACCTGAAGTAGTAGAGCTTGTGTTTGCAACTGTTATTTGAGCCACTAAATATGTTTAAAATTTATTAGGGTAGATGAAAGAATAAAAATTTCTTGGCAACGCTTGAGTAGCATTCTTTTCTCCAGTTGGTAACCTTATGAAAAGTTAATCCGAAAGCATGTGCTCAAGATCTTTTTATGTGTGAACTTGGCCAGGGTGAATTTGTATCAAAAGGGCTGGAACTGGCTGCCAAATTCAAGTGAAAGCTAAAAGCATGAAGACCTTTCAAAGCTGAGCGGAGCCACCCCTGTGTAAGACCTTGTCTGTGAGCAGCATTGTGAATTGTGCTAAAAGCTTCAGTTGCAAAACAGAGTCAACTGGTTTTTCTTTTGTTTTGGTTTTTTTTTTTCCTGTATGTAATAATCAATAACAAGCTTCCCTTCCCTTGTGTCTATCCTTGACAGAATTATTAAATAAATAATAATATGTTGTAATATGAATTATAAATATGTTTTAACATATAAATATGTATGCACACACACATGCATTAATAAATCCTGCTTCACCAACATCTGATGTGATCTAATTATTAAGCTCAGCGACATCTGAGCCTGTATGGTGTTTGCTATGTGTTACCTGTTCTGACATAGACTTGGGTAGCATTGGCTGGGAACCCTTACTGGACATGTGTCCTTACAAGGGCTTGAACCAATAATCTAGTGTTTTGAAGACAGTAAAGTGGCCACTACTACAGCAGGTGTGTCCACTAGTGCCTAGAAAAGGCTGGCACAAAGGCTTTGATCATGGCAACACAAGAAATAATAATAATAATAACACATTTTATTTGAGGGCGCTTTTCAGAAACCCAAGGTCACCTTACATTTGCAGGCTGTGCAATTACTGTCCTATCAATTGCAGTAGACTCCTCCCTTTATGGATTTGGGTCTTTATTATTATTATTATTATTATTATTATTATTATTATTATTATTATTAAAAGTAGAGTTTGACATAATATGTGTAAAATCTGAATGCATTCCTGCCCTCTTCATCTGCTTTGTTCTTAACACATTTTTTGTGTCACTTATGAAATTTGGTGGTGCATCAGAGCTGGACTGTAACACAACTGGTGCATTTCATCGTGTCTGTTTGTAAACATAAAAGCTCAAAAGGTTTTAAATGAATGATGCAAAGGTGTACAGTGGAGTCATGTTAACAAAAACATTAAAATTTGGCTTACATGCACCAAGATCTTCAAGGTCATCTTTATTTATCAAAAATTGACAAAAAAAAGGCTCAGAACTTGAAATGATTCTCATAAGTGTGGTGTGTAATGTGAACATACAGAATGTAAGATATAAAGATTTTAAACTTTGTATATGCTTTGTATGAAGCTTGTATGACCTCTGATATCCTTCGAGGTCAACAGATATGAAGGCCAGACTTATAATAATGCTGTATAGAGTTATTTAAAACGATGTTACTTACTGCCATTGTTTGTATTGACAACATATAGACATATAGGGAATGATATTTTGAGATTTTTACACAGTACTTTGAACCTCTGAACTTTGAACCTACTTTCAAAGTTAAAAAAGGTCATACTTCCATTAAAAGTATTCAGTCTTTAAAACTATCCTTAAAAATTCTACTGCCTTTGTGTGTATTGGCAACAGTTTGGAAATGATACGGATGTGGGGATTCTAAATATCAAATTGTAGTTTGAATCCAAAACACATTTGATCTCTGATCTAACGTTTTCATTTCACATCTGCATTTCTTTCAAGTTTACCCTAAAACATGTTATTTTTACTGCACTACAAACATCTTAAAATTAATTTGAAAAGAAGAAAGAACAAATGTATATATACAAATTACAATACTATTCCCTTAAAAGTAAATACTGCACAGAGAGGGAGCTGCCTTAGCGAAGGTTTGCACTATCTGAGTGCTACTTGAAAGTGAACTATGCAGTACAGAATAGAAAACACCTTACACAAGATGATTCATACACCAGTTGAAAACAGAAAATCCTAGTGGGTAAGTGTAAGTATAAGCACCACAGGGGTGCATCAATAACCAGGTTAAATAAATAAGCGGAATATTTTTTTCTCCTTTTACGGAAAATAAAAGAGTGTTCTGGTGCTGTTGTACTGACCTTTATTTAATTCAACTTGGATCTTCTTTTTTCTGTTTATAAACTTTTTTCTGAAATAGGGCATGTTAGAAAAAAGTTTGAGAACCATGCACTGGGGAGTTTCTGGAAAGGAAACAGAGATGTTGTCTAATTAAGAGTACAAGATATTAGTGTGAGTGAGAGAACCTTTGTATCCATCCAGAAAGGACTGAGAGATTTGCCAGCATGACTGACAGCTGTTGATGGTCCTGATTTGAGGATGACTAAGTAGGGTAGTTCAGAGTGATAGTTCAGATTGTAAGTGTTAACTTACAATGAGATGTAAGTCGTAATAGGTCAAACCCTAACTGTAACCCAAAGGCGTCTGTTTTTTATGTTCACAAGCATGTTCACACAAGTAATAATAATAATGATAGTAATAATGATAATAATGATAATAATAATATTATTAATAATAATAATAATGAGTCCTGTGGTAGTCAGGCGAGCAGGTGGAACAGACAGAAGGGAAGCTGAAGAAGAGCGAAGTGTACGAGGAGGTGTGTATGTATGGAGAAGATCAGATAAATATGCAGGAGCAAGATTATGAAGCACTTTAAAAGTAAGAAGCAGGATTTTGAAATTGACATGGAGGTGAATTGGAAGCAAGTGGGCTTTTTAAGAACAGGTGTTATATGTTCAGTGGATCTAGTTCTGGATATAATACGTGCAGCTATATTTTGAACTAATTGCAATTTATGAAGGGATTTATGAGGTAGACCATAGAGAAGAGAATGACAGTAATCTAAACAGGATGTGACAAGAGCATTGACAAGTATGGCGGTACTGTTTGGAGCGAGTGAAGGACAAAGGCAGTTAATATTATGAAGATGAAAATAGGAAGACTGAGTGATATTATTTATATGTGCTATCGAGGATGACACCAAGACTCTTAACCTGAGGGGAGGGCATGACAACAGAGTTATCAATGGATAGTGAAAAACGTCTAGTTGGAACTTTAGTCAGTTTTGATTTGGTGCCTATTAAAATATTTTTTGTTTTATTGCCATTAATTGCGATTTATTATTAAGAAAGTGAGTAAACCAGACCTTGATTTCACTTAAACAGTCAGAATGAGTGTGGGTGGGAGAGTAGCTGTGAGTTTGGAAGATAAGTAGATCTGGGTGTCTGTATAGCAGTGAAACTGGATGTTATGTTTTCTGAAAATGTTACCTAGGGGTAGGAGATAGATGATAAAAAGTAAAGGACCCAGGACAGAGCCTTGGGGTACACCGGAATTAACTGGAGTAGATTGTGATCTGTGAGTGAGTAACTAAACAAACGGCCAGAGAGATGCAAAGTAAGGCGAGTGCCAAACCATTGACGTTAATAGATGCTAATCTATGAAGAAGCATGCGGTGGGAGATAGTATCAGTGATAGATAGGTGATGAGTCCAGAGTCAGCTGCAAGCAGAAGATCATTTGTGATTTCTACGAGAGCTGTTTCTGTAGTATGAAATGAATGGAAGCCAGACTGAAACTGGTCGTAAATGTTATTTCCAGTGAGGTGTCTATGAACCTGTGCAGCCACTATCTTTTCCAGAATTTTGGCTTGGAAAGGCAAATTTGAAATTGGCCTGAAGTTATTTAGATTGGAAGAGTCTGAACCTTCTTTTTCAATATTGGAGTTATTATTGCAGTTTTAAGAGAAGATGGAACAGAACCAGATATAAGACAGGAGTGTATGATATTAACAACCAATGAGCCAAGAGAGGGGAGTGAAGTTTAACAAAATTAGTTGGCAGTGGATCAAGTTTACACGATGATGACTTTAACTTAGTAATTATGGAAGATAGCTGAATAATTGTAGGTAATCCAAATTTGGATGACAGTTGTGTAGGAGAAAAAAATGCAGTTAGAACAATTGACCATATCACAAGTAGAAGGCAATTGTTTAGCATGATAAATAGCTTCTTTATAGTGCTGCATATGACTGAGATACATGTCCTTATGAATAGTAAGTCCTGTTTTCCTGAACAGACGTTCCGGGCGGCATCCAATAGCTTTAAGTTGGCGAAGTTCAAATGAATACAATGGGGCTGAACGAGAGAAGGAAAAGTAATCTTCCAAATGACATGCATCAAAAACTACTCATGTTTTTCATTATTTTTAAGTCAGGTTTGATCTCCAAATGCTACAATTAGTGTCATCACCTATGACAAGTAGGACTTAAGGGTTTAAATTACAATAAAAAAAGACCTTCTCACAATCACAAAATGTCAATGTTCTGTCAACTTTTCTCATAAGAATCAGATTTCAACACTTTTAGGAAAGTACTTGCAGGAATAAGTGACTACTGCTATTTGTGATTTATTGAATAACCACCTCATCGCCTTCCAACTTTTAAAAGCCATATATGACTGAGGTGCATAGTATTAAATTTAAACTGCTTTATTCTTTAACTGCATTACATAAAAGTTAAATACCATATATAATTCTGCCTAATATGAGTCAAATATCTCCATCTTAACAATTTGTACCTCTGGGTGTCATTGTTAGGGTCGAGTCTATTATAAACCTCGCTAAAGACTTAGGTGCACAAAAGTCTTTAATCTTCTAATGAAAAGGTCGGTAACATTACACTGACCACTTCCCCACTGTCCAGCCGTGGGTGCTTTTAACCTCTCTCTCTTCTTCTCACCTCTTAGTTTTTCCTCTTTCTTCCCCCTCTGCTTTCTGAGGTTTTTCCTCACTGCCAGTCTGCAGCTCGCTCAGATGTTACCCCCTTTGTACCTTTCTATAGAGCTGTGTTCATATGATGGCTTGTGATCTTATGATGAAATGAATCCTAAATGTCTTCACTCTACAGAAGCCTGGGATGCCTCTCTATCTGTCGCTCAGTCTCTTTCTCTCTCATTGGATAGTGTGTTTGTGTGTGTGTGTGTGTGTGTGTGTGTGTGTGTGTGTGTGTGTGTGTCTGTCTATGTATTGGGGGGAATGATAATGGCTCACAGCTGTGCATCATCAACGTACGATCATTGCCTCTGCAATCTCTGTTAGAATAGATGCCCAACCTGACAAGTCTTGACAAGGCTTTTCTAATTTCAGCTACATATTGTTGCTGTCAGGTTTCTGAGCTGCTGTTTTACAGGCCATTTAACGTTGCATTATGTGAAGATGCTATCTTTCCCTGACTTCAAGAACATAGGTGAAATTGTGAATTATGTTCAGGCATAAATAGTATTCTAGGTATTCTCAACACATGCAAAAAACGAGAGAGAGAGATGCTTAAAACAGCTTAAAACTAATGCCAACAATTGTGGTATGGGAAATATTCCTTAAATGTCTTCCAATCGAGATTAAATTACACATAACATCGATCTTACATACCATAAAACTACAAGGTAACAAGAAATTTCTTTCAGTATTTGTAAATACCATATACGCTGATACCTTTCAGGAAAAGAAAAACATAACATTAAACACAGGTTACTGTAAAATTGGCTTCTGTTGAGTCAGACCTAAAAACTTAACTCTTCTGAAAATCATTTTGCTTGATGTCCCATTGTCTCATTTAGAAAACAGTCAACACACTGTAAGGGCATAAAAATGTTTTAGGGAAAGTTTTACGCAGGCAGACTCACGAGAATTTATGACTTCCACCAACCATTCTTCACCTTTGTGGTCTTGAAATGTTAAACATACAGAAGCTGGATTTCTACAACCAAGTGGTGCAAGGAGCAGAGGAAATCTAACAGAGGTTTTTGGGGGTTTTTTTTATCTTGTCAAAGTCCAGGAAAGACAAGCAGCTGAATTCATGGTACATTGGTGAGCACATTTGTTTCAAAGAATTGTATTTTATAGAGACAGACCTACAGTACGGTAATAATTTTACTTTAATAAACAATTACATTGACATTATAAGGGAAATACTAAAAAAACAGTACATGGTGGGGCGACCGTGGCTCAGGGGGTTGGGAAGCGTATCTGTAACCAGAAGGTCGCCAGTTCGATCCCTGGCCTCTCTGTCCTGGTCGTTGTGTCCTTGGGCAAGACACTTTACCCTACCGCCTACTGGTGTTGGCCAGAGGGGCCGATGGCGCGAAATGGCAGCCTCGCTTCTGTCAGTCTGCCCCAGGGCAGCTGTGGCTACAACCGTAGCTGCCTCCACCAGTGTATGAATGCGAGAGTGAATGAATAGTGGCATTGTAAAGCGCTTTGGGTGCCTTGAAAAGCGCTATATAAATCCAATCCATTATTATGTTAATTTTAGGCCAAGTACTGTAATAGTTTGACAAAATGTTGTTAGAGCGTAAATAGCATGCACAACGAAAAGCAGTGTTCATGCTGGTAAATCTAGCTGGCACCTGTCCATATGTTTTTGGATAGTGATACTTTTGCTAGATGCACCACCACAGTCTCTTGGTTTAACTGCACTTGTATGCAAACTTTTTATGTAAATATTCTCTTTTCTCATAAAATTTACAACTAAATAGAATCAGCAGTCCAACACAAACCATGAATGTTGTGTAATATGAGAAACAAAACACTACAATGCCAAACTTTGTAATGATCTGGTTAATGGCCTTCAATGAAACCATCATGAACTACAAAGTCAAAAGTTATTTCACTGTCCTGTATATACATACAAAATATGACTTCAATGTCTTCTGGAGGCAGAGGTTAGCACTGTAGTTACTGTAAAAGAAAACTACTGCTATAATAAATTGGTGTAAAAATACAGTAAATGTACACTTTCCCCTACAGACAGTCATTTCCTTCTGGTTGGATTCAAAGAGCGAGGTCAGACTGAGGTTATCATCATTTTTCTTACATATTGATCAGTATATGCTGCTGGGAAATTAGAGGTCAAAAGGTGTCTAAGAAAAACAAAGGTAAATACTAAACATGACAAAATGTGGAGAGAATGTTCCTCCACACCCAAAAGCCCTCCGAGGGATTAGTTAACCAGTGTAAATTACGGTAAAACTTGTGAAATGACATGGGCTCTGAGACCAATTAGGTTCAAGGCCTCCAGGCATCGGTGAATATATGGCTGCTGCACCTCCTGAGAGCATGTTTCAGGTCAGAGAAAAACAACATAGAAAACAAGCACAAACACATGACCACACAGAGGGAAGAAATGTTTTCTAACCCAATCTTTTATACATTATGCATGATTGTAATGAGGTGAAGTGATTTAGTGGCTCTCCAGTGTGTCACGTTTTTCATCCATATGTGACCATTACTTTTTTTTTTCCTTGTGTAGGTCCATGTATTATTTTACAAAGAAACTGTATTATTAATTCATCCTTAGAATCCTTCACAGCCTGTGATATTGATCATGGAATAAGAGGTCCAATTGCTTGTTCAAGCACATTTCAGTACCATCAAGGGGACTTGAGGAGATTCCTTCTTTTGAAATGTTGTATTACATTACAACATTTGTTGTCAGGAGAAATACAAATACAGGCTATAACAAATTGCATAAAAGCACATTCAAAGTATTAAAGCAAGCTGAAACATCTTTGCCCTCTACATGCAATTTCAGAATGCTGCATTCAGAACAGATGATGGTCTATTTGTTAGCAGCTACCTCACTCACTCACTTTTTAGCAACACACTTCAGAAACTGCTGTCACTCGATCGTGTTGCTGGATCGTGACTCAAACAGTTGGCAGTTTGTCTTGTAACCGGAAGGTTGCCGGTTCGAGCCCTGGCTCGGACAGTCTCGGTCGTTGTTTTCCTTCACCAAGACACTTCACCTACCGCCTACTGGTGATGGCCAGAGGGGCCGATGGCGCGATATGGCAGCCTCACTTCTATCAGTCTGCCCCAGGGCAGCTGTGCCTACAACTGTAGCTTGCCTCCACCAGTGTGTGAATGTGAGAGTGAATGACTAGTGGAATTGTAAAGCGCTTTGAGGGCCCCAAAAAGCGCTATATAAATGCAATCCATTATTATTATTATTATTATTACCTATTACAACTACAAGTATTGACATAAAAGTCTTTTTTTTAAGTATATATAACTGGGTCATACACAGTTATAAAATATCAGGGAAGATTTTAAAGAAAATGAAATTATGTGTATAACCTACTATTAAAAGATTAATGCCTGCACTAGGAGCTACATGACTGTGAATTAAGTACACTGAGACAGGAGAGAAAAGTACTGAGAAGTAAACTGATTGGCCATTTTATGAAGATTTATTGAATAAAAAAAAAGTAACACCAGCATTTGTCTGTAAGAATAAATTAGCAATTTGCCAGAAGCAGGTGGGGGAACCTGATTTGGTGTATCAGTGCAGTGTGGAGAAAAGATTTTTCTTTGTGTACAAGCTGCAAGAAGCTGTCGTGTACTGCCACTCGGAAGATGCTTCACTAGCTACATAGCTCATTTACAAGCAGAATTTGAATGAATCTAATCAAAATCACCCCCTTAAATATAATAATTGATAATATTTATATATAACATTATTTGATGTCTTCTACCCTTGATGTGTACCAGTCCAGGTATTTCACAAGCTACCTTTAAGTAACACAGTATTGCTATATTTAGCTTAATTTGCAAGGTTTTTCATAGAAGCATAATTCAGAAACATGCTGTGTATAGATCCAATAACTGATAAAACATTCAAATATGAAATAAGGTATTAGATACAAGTGTTAAATTTCAGGTTTGTTAAATTTATCTCGCCTAACAGTACTTACTTTTGAAAATAATCTCTCGTTCTTCTCCTGTCCTGTCTATCTACATCTTTCTCCATCTCTCATAGCATATATCTCTGATAGTGTCAGAGCCAATTTAATCTGTAAATAGTGTAATAATGCTCAGTGTGTGGCAAAAAATGTTGCCCGTCTGTTGTCACTAAGGAGAACCTGCTACAATATCCTTTTCCAGGCTTGACTAAGGTCGGGATGTGAGTAAATGTAAGTTCTAGACACCGGTTGCTGTCTAATGCAGATCATCATTTCTACTGCGACTACAGGAGCCTGTGAGCACTTTGCATAAAAAGTAACAAATGAGATGCCTAATGAAGAAATCATTTTGCTTTACGAGATATACTGCAATCCCTGCAATCCATCCCTTCTAAAAAGCTGTCAAGCCAGAGAATTCAAAAGCTAGCTTAAGCAAATCTAACAATTTAACTTAAGAAATAAAATATTTGAAAATCCCCTACCTTTATGTAACGCAATAGCAATAACTGACTCATTATTGTCAAAAAAAAAAAAAGTCTGGGAAGCCATGCTAAGCCAGATATGACCACAAAGCAACTGAGGTTCAAACAAAGTTGTCTTCATTTTATATGAAATGCAAAAGAAATATAAACAAAGAATATAAATTTGACATCAGTCTGACAAAGACAGAACAGAATACTGTTAATCCCAGCTGTAAAACACCAGACTTTGAATGAATCACCACGTCACAGCTGAAGACACTGTGTGGTATAACAACGCCAGGCCACACGAGAGTCTTAGACAAGTGGCTTACATAGGTCAACTTTCATAATTGTCTCAGGGACCACTGTGACCCATTTAGTCCCACTGTGTTAATAACGTTGACCTTTATTGGTTTGACGAATCGCTTAAAGTGCACCCATTCATACAATATAAAGCTAAACTGCTGTCTAGAGTCACCAGCAACCAACAAGTACTGTATGCAGGAATGTTCCACCTGTACCACCTAATCAACAATACGTTTAATTACGATATCATGAATTCCAAATCAGGACGGATAATTGTGAACAGTTCTCATTAGATGATTTTATTTTCGATGTTTTTTTTTCAGTATGGTTGCAACAGAGCCCCTTTAGACCTGCCAGGCTTAAAGAAATGTCTGCTGAACAGAACACCTGAAAGCAAGGTGGTATATACTGAACAAACTGAGCAGTGCCTTGGAACACTTTCCCTAAGACTTCAAAAATAAGCCTTGGCTTTTGACGTTCACTAAATTTGAAAAAAAAGAAGAAGAAAAAAGTGAGGTGCCAAAGACACAAACCTACATTAGCAACTACCTGCATTACCAGAGGAGGAATTATGCTCTCCAGAAGTTATATTGTTCATGGCCACGTATTAGGCACTCTAGTAAGAGCCCTGACTTCAAAGTCAGAGTGTGAAAATTACACAAAAGTGTCTTCTGAGCCACAGCATTCTGGCAGCTTTTCAGAAGCAAAAAAGAAAGTGTATTTTGCCCTATTTTATCCACAAAAATTGTAAAAACATAGGAATTTGATATACCTGGAAGTTGAGAGTTGGTTAGTTATTAGTATTCTGAAAGCGATTATAAGATAAGAAGCTAGAGCCTTTCAAATCATCCAGGTAGCTAATGCTTAAAATATGCTTTATAACTGATTCACACTATGTGAAAGTCTGACAACAACCTGCATTAGCCATATACCATCTTTTCAGTTGGTTTTTAAAATATATCTCGGGACACTGGACAGTGGATCATAAGTGGGCGGCTAAAACACACCTGTTTCTGTACTATTACGATATATTACTGTACTATTACAATTTAATTAAAGTGTATCACCTCTGCTAAAGGTCAAACGGCTTGTTATTCTGTGATTCATCCAACACTGCATTTATTTGGCAATGGCTTACAAAGAAAAGTATTTTCATAATTAACATACATATACAGTGCAGTAAAAAGTATTTGCCCCATTCCTGATTTCTTACTTTTTTACATATTTTTCACACTTCATATTTCAGACCATCAAACATATACAAAATGCAGTTTTTGAATGATGATTTCATGTATTATGAGAAAAGAATAACATACAAATCTGCTTGGTCCTGTGTGGAAAAAGCATTTGGCTTCAGGACGACTTGCTGTAAGTATTGGAACCATGAATTCTGCTCTCTACCAGAAAATCCTGAAGGAGAATGTCCAGCCATCAGATTGTGCCATGAGGGTCAAGCACACTTAGATTATGCAGAATGCAACTATGATCTTAAACACACCACCAACACCATCTCTGAATGGCAAAAGAAAAAGAAAATGAAGGTTTCGGAGTTGCCGGACTTAAATCTCATTCACATGCTTTTGTATGACCTTAAACATTCTGTTCATGCTTGAATACCCTCCAATGTGGATGAATTAAACAGTCTAACTTTCACAGACGTTCATACTCTGACTCATTGGAGAACAAGGTCCCAAGGGTGGCACAACCAGTTATTAGGCTCAGGAAGCAATGACTCTTTTTCACAGGGACAGGTAGATTTGGATAGTTTTTTTTTGTCTTTAAGAAATGAAATCCTCATTTAAAAACTGCATTTTGTACTTGGGGTATATTTTCCTTGTATTTGACACATAAAGTGTTTACACTACCAAAAATCTGGGGACAAATGCACAGACAAATGAGACATTTCAAAATCAAATGTTAACATTATTAAAGTGGCAATAGACAACTTAACCTTACCCCTCCCCTCGTGGCACTGTTTTGAAGGCTGGATTGCTTCTGTTTTAACATACTCACTAATATAAGCACGAGGTGATAAGCAAACAATGTTTCCACTTTCTATTTTTTGTCAGAACATTTTGCTAATCTTAAACGTTTCTTGCCAACTCAGTGTGACCTTTTGTTTAGTTCAAAAACTAACTGCAGAGAGAAAATGCCCACCTGTGCTTCCTCTGTTTTCTGTTGCCGGGTATAATCCTGTGTTAACCATTTTAGCTACCTGATCTATTTATCAATGTCTAAGAAAAAGAAAGAAAGAAAGAGAAACCCTTTTTTCCACTGGTTACACAGTCAAGCTTTCATTTTTTCATATCTGTGAGAGCATTTCAAAATTATGGCAAAAACAAAAAGGAATAAAAGAAGAACAACTCATTAACCAGTATCTTTCATCTCCCAGTGGAGGATCCAACCATTGTCATTTTGTGGGAATTATGATTAGACGTGATAGGAGTCATACAATCTGCTTAATCAATATGCATCATACATGACTCTGATGTCACATCATTAGAAAACAATGTCTGGTGTTCCTTTCACATGAGAAGACAAAAGGTTTTCTCATGCTTTATATTAATTTGATGCTCAAAACACAGCATTTCAGGTTTCATACAGTATGTTTTCTCTTGATCTTATTTGTATTGTGTAATTGTCACTAAGCTCTGCATTAACATTGTGTTTTTGTGTTTGCATTTATCCTGAACTCTTTATTCACTCTCAGACAGTAGTTCTTTGAAAATGTGATTAGATGCAAGTAGAACTCATCAATCCATGAAGATAAGACAGCTGCCCTAGAGCTGTGGATTACAGCCAAATGAATCAGTCTGTGGTGGAAAACAGCACCAAGTAAGTCAACCCACTACCCATTTCTCCTTTGCCAGCTGAGAATGAGTCATCTGATACTGATGCTTCTCTATCCCCAGCTAAATCTTTCTTGTACAGCCACTGGACAGAGATCCTCAAATGACTCAGTCAGAATTCGAGCAGGTATATTTGAAACCCTCTATTCTGTAATGTCTGTCTGTAAACCACACAGTGGAAGTCATGTCCATATTGGAGCACCCCACACATTGCGATTTATAGCCAGTGTCTACTCTGAGAGCCAGCGTTGGCCTCCAGGGGGCACTAAGCAAAAACTTCTGGCATACTAAAGGGTTCCTACATGACCCATAAGCCATGTAAATTTTGCATGGCTTATGGGTCTGACAACATAGTGGTCCCACTGCACTCCTTTGTGATCAATATTAATTGTGTTATTGTAAAGTTACCAATGAGCCAGTGAGGAGTGCCACCTGTATATTGTCTGGACCCCTGTGCAAAGGTGCCCATTGATGTTCATCAAATATAGTAAATAGTTATAATTAACTCTCACAGTTGCCTGCCTCAAAGTGACCAAACGCAGCCCCAGAGATGACAAAAGACAAGGAAGACAAACAGACGGACAGAGATATGCACTACAAGCTAGAATGCAAGATAACCTGATTACTTTCACCACACTCCACACTCGTATTGTCGTTTTCTCTTTCCTTTCTTGACCAGATCTTTTGTAGGGCATTTAGGCTGTGGATTATTCCTCATGATTTTATGGACTTTTCCTGTGCTGTTCCAAGACTGCACTCAAAAAAATAAGTCATTGGATGAACTCAATTGGACTGATGGCAGGTTTTCCACGTAATACATCTATTTTGGTCCAACCTAATCTACATACATCATGACAATTCAATTAAATTGAGTCAGTAGAACACAATTTCGTAAATACTGCTAAAATGAAAAAAAGTACATTAATATGATGTGAAAGGTTTTGGTTGGTCCAACTCAATACAATGTCATTCACTTGAGCTAGATTTTCATTGCATTGAAATCATTATTTTGAGTTCAACTAAATCATAATTTTCATTACCAGAAAACTAATTTAATTATTAAAATAATGACAAAATGAATTTGTTT
Source organism: Aulonocara stuartgranti (assembly GCF_965226115.1). NCBI lineage: Eukaryota > Metazoa > Chordata > Actinopteri > Cichliformes > Cichlidae > Aulonocara > Aulonocara stuartgranti. The sequence continues at coordinate 17,755,638 of NC_138945.1, read as the reverse complement.
TTACAACTCAGGTTTATTCACTTGAATTAAAAGCAGAAACAGAATATTTTGTAAATAAACATACATGTCACATGGTCAAATCAACCTTAACAAAAATCAAAGTGCTCACAAAAAAGTGCTGATGTACATTTGTAATGAATGTCAAATCTGAATAGCACACACCTCTGTAATACTAGGCAATACTGAAAACAAACTGGAATCTGTAAAATCAGATTTCACTTCAGAATCATTGTATATATTTATATAGGCTACATTTCACTGTATGTTATACTTGTATAACTATGCATGTGACAAATAAAGAACCTTGAACCTTGAACAATACATAAATACACACACACATATACATATATATATATATATATACATATATACATATACATATATACACATATATATACATATATATACATACATATATATATATATATACATATACATATATACACATATATATACATATATATGTGTATATATGTATATACATACATATATATATATACACATATATATATACACATATATATACATATATATATATATATATATATATATATATATATATATATATATATATATATATATACATACATATATATACACATATATATACATACATACATACATACATACATATATAT